>NW_026775993.1:0-74463 GCF_027477595.1 Haemorhous mexicanus
CCCCCATTTTTGGGATGTCCCCCCCCCCCATTTTTGGGATGTCCCCTCCATTTTTAGGATGTCCCTCCCCCATTTTTGGGATGTCCCCCCCCCCTTTTTGGGATGTCCCCTCCCCCATTTTTGAGGGTCCCCCCAATTTTTAGTGTCCTCCCCCCCATTTTTGGGGTTACCCCCCCCATTTTTGGGGGTCCCTCCCCCATTTCCGGGGTCCCCTCCTCATTTCCGGGGTTCCCCCCATTTTTGGGATTCCCCCCCCCATTTCCGGGGTCCCTCTCCCCATTTCCGGGGTCCCCCTCCCCATTTTTGGGATCCCCCCCATTTTTGGAGTTACCCCCCCCCATTTTTGGGATCCCTCCCCCATTTCCGGGGTCCCTCTCCCCATTTTTAGTGTCCCCCCCCATTTTTGGGGTCCCCCCATTTCCGGGGTCCCCCTCCCCATTTTTGGGATTCCCCCCCCATTTCCGGGGTCCCCCTCCTCATTTCCGGGGTCCCCCTCCCCATTTTTGGGATCCCCCCCATTTCCGGGGTCCCCCTCCCCATTTTTGGGATCCCCCCCATTTCCGGGGTCCCCCCTCCCCATTTCCGGGGTCCCCCTCCCCATTTCCGGGGGTTCCCCCCCCATTTTTTGGGATTCCCCCCCCCATTTCCGGGGTCCCCCTCCCCATTTTTGGGGTCCCCCCCTCACCCAGGGGCTGCTCCTGGCCCAGGCTCACTCCTGGGGGGTCGCCACTCAGCAGCAGCCCCTGGGGGGGGGGGAGGGGACACACGGGGGGTGACAATGGGGACAGGACGCGCTGCCACCCCCCCCCCGCGACCCCACCATGGTGTGTCCCTGGGTCACCTCCCCCGTGTCACCTCCCCCTCCCATCCCAGTGTCACCCCAGACCCCCCCAGAGCCCCCCCCAGACCCCCCCAGTGTCCCTCCCCTGTCCCCAGTGTCCCCAATGTCCCCAATGTCCCCAAATCCCCAATGTCCCCAAATCCCCAATGTCCCCCCAATGTCCCCACTGTCCCCAATGTCCCCAATCACCCCAATGTCCCCAATGTCCCCTCTGCCCCCTCAATGTCCCCAGTGTTCCAATGTCCCCAATCACCCCAGTGCCCCCAATGTCCCCAATGTCCCCAATGTCCCCAACCCCCCCAATGTCCCCCAATGTCCCCCCTGTCCCCAATGTCCCCCCAAAGTCCCCAATGTCCCCAGTGTCCCCAATGTCCCCAATCACCCCAGTGTTCCCATTGTCCCTACTGTCCCCAATGTCCCCAATGTCCCCTCCCCTGTCCCCAGTGTCTCCAATGTCCCCAATGTCCCCCAATGTCCCCAATGTCCCTCCCCTGTCCCCAATGTCCCCAATGTCCCCCAATGTCCCCAATGTCCCCCCAATGTCCCCCCCTGTCCCCAATGTTCCCCCAAAGTCCCCAATGTCCCCCAAAGTCCCCCAATGTCCCCAATGTCCCCAATCCCCGCAATGTCTCCAATGTCACTACTGTCCCCAGTGTCCCCAATGTCCCCAATGTCCCCCCCAATGTCCCCAATCCCCCCAGTGTCCCCACTGTCCCCCAATGTCCCCCAATGTCCCCCAATGTCCCCAATCCCCCAATCCCTCCAGTGTCCCCAGTGTCCCCAATGTCCCCAATGTCCCCCCAGTGTCCCCAGTGTCCCCAATCCCCCCAATGTCCCCAGCATCCCCCGATGTCCCCAATGTCCCCAATCCCCCCAATGTCCCCAATCCCCCCAATGTCCCCAATGTCCCCCAGTGTCCCCAATGTCCCCAGTGTCCCCAATGTCCCCAATCCCCCCAATCCCCCCAGTGTCCCCAGTGTCCCCAATGTCCCAATGTCCCCCCTGCCCCCCCCGTACCAGCAGTTGGGGGTCGAGCTCCGCCCGTTTCAGGGGGGCCCCGGGGGGGTCCTCGGGGCTCGGCTCCCGCGGCCTGGGGAACGTGTCAGGCCCCCGCCCACCGGCACACAGGCCACGCCCACCGGCATGCAAGCCACACCCCCACACCCATCAACACATAGCCCACTCCCACTGACACACCCAGACATGCCACGCCCACCGACACACCCACACAAGTCCCACCCATATCCCCATAGCCCCGTGGCCACGCCCACAACTCCACAGCCACCACCCACATTAATGCCTTCCATGCCACACCCCGACCACACCCTGAGAAGCCACACCCACAGCCACATCTTCCATGCCACACCCCGACCACACCCCGAGAAGCCACACCCACAGCCACATCTTCTACGCCACACTCCGACCACACCCTCAGAAGCCACGCCCACAGCCACATCTTCTATGCCACACCCTGACCACACCCTGAGAAGCCACACCCACAGCCACATCTTCTACGCCACACCCCGACCACACCCTGAGAAGCCACGCCCACAGCCACATCTTCCATGCCACACCCCGACCACACCCCGAGAAGCCACGCCCACAGCCACATCTTCTACACCACACCCCGACCACACCCTGAGAAGCCACGCCCACAGCCACATCTTCTACGCCACACCCCGACCACACCCCGATAAGCCACGCCCACAGCCACATCTTCTACGCCACACCCCGACCACACCCTGAGAAGCCACACCCACAGCAATGCCTTCCATGCCACACCCCGACCAACACCCTGAGAAGCCACGCCCACAGCCACATCTTCTACGCCACACCCCGACCACACCCTGAGAAGCCACGCCCACCCCCACGCTTTCCATGCCACACCCTCCCTCCTCCCAGCCACGCCCTTTTGAGCCACACCCACCCCCACATCGCCAGAAACCAGACCCCACCCTTTTAAGCCACACCCACAACCACACCCTCCCCCATGCCACACCCCCTAGGCATTCCCTCCAAAGCCACACCCCTTAGACACACCCTCACCGGCCACGCCCACACGCCCAGACCCGCCCTTTCCCAGACCACGCCCACAGCCATACCCAACCACGCCACGCCCCTCATTAATTCACCAAAGCCCCACCCACCTCTTTTCTAGCAGGGCGTGGCCGCTGGGCGTGGCCGAGGGCGGGGTCGCTGCCCCATCTCGGAAGGGCGTGGCCAGGCCGGGAGGGGGCGGGGCCTCGCCCGGGGAAGCTGCGTGCACGGGGCCTCGGGGGCGGGGCCTCGTGCTTGTGGGCGGGGCCAGCTCGGCGCAGGCCCCGCCCCCTCTGCGGCTCGGCCCCGCCCAGCTGGAAGTCGCCGTCCATGGGGATGTAGGGGGCCAGCATGGCCAGGTCCAGGGGGGGCGACTGCAAATGGGGTGGGGGCACATTTGGGGTCACATTTGGGGTCTGGGGGCACATTTGGGGTCTGGGGGCACATTTGGGGTCAGGGGATGTAGGGGGCCAGCATGGCCAGGTCCAGGGGGGGGCGACTGCAAATGGGGTGGGGGGCACATTTGGGGGGATTTGGGGGTCTGGGGGCACATTTGGGGTCTGGGGGCACATTTGGGGTCTGGGGTCTGGGGGCACATTTGGGGTCAGGGGATGTAGGGGGCCAGCATGGCCAGGTCCAGGGGGGGGCGACTGCAAATGGGGTGGGGGATTTGGGGTCACTTTTGGGGTCTGGGGGCACATTTGGGGTCTGGGGGTCTGGGGGCACATTTGGGATTTGGGGTCACATTTGGGGTCTGGGGTCACATTTGGGGTCTGGGGGTCACATTTGGGGTCAGGTTTGGGGGTCTGGGGGCACATTTGGGGTTTGGGGTCTGGGGGCACATTTGGGGTCAGGGGATGTAGGGGGCCAGCATGGCCAGGTCCAGGGGGGGCGACTGCAAATGGGGTGGGGGCACATTTGGGGTCACATTTGGGGTCTGGGGGGCACATTTGGGGCTGGGGGCACATTTGGGGTCTGGGGGCACATTTGGGGTCTGGGGTCTGGGGGCACATTTGGGATTTGGGGTCACCTTTGGGGTCTGGGGGCACACTTGGGGTCAGGTTTGGGGGGCACATTTGGGGTCTGGGGTCTGGGGTCACATTTGGGGGGATTTGGGGTCACTTTTGGGGTCTGGGGGCACATTTGGGGTCAGGTTTGGGGTCACATTTGGGGTCTGGGGGCACATTTGGGGTCTGGGGTCACATTTCGGGTCTGGGGGCACATTTGGGGTTTGGGGTCTGGGGGCACATTTGGAGTTTGGGGGCACATTTGGGGTTTGGGGTCTGGGGGCACATTTGGGGTCTGGGGGCACATTTGGGGTTTGGGGTCCGGGGTCACATTTGGGGTGGGGGGTCCCAGGAGCGTCCCCACCCCCCCCCTCACCTGCAGGGTGGTCCCGGGGCCGCGGCTCCCCCCAAAAATCTTCTGGACCTGCAGCACCCGTTTGGGGGCTGGGGGGGCACAGCCACCGACCCCCCAGAGACCCCCAGACCCCAAAAACCCCCAGAGACCCCCACCCAGACCCCGAAGACCCCCCCAAACCATCCCTAGACCCACAAGAGCCCCCCAAAAATCCCCCAGACCCCAAAGACCCTCCCCCAAACAACTCTAAAACCCCCCAGGACCCCCCCCGAAAAACCCCCCAGAGACCCCCCCAGACTCCAAAGACCCCCCCAGGACCCCCCCCAAAAACCCCCCAGAGACCCCCCAGACCCCAAAAACCCCCAGAGACCCCCACCCAGACCCCGAAGACCCCCCCAAACAATCCCTAGACCCCCAAGAGCCCCCCCCCCAAAACCCCCCCCCAGACTCCAAAGACCCCCCAGGACCCCCCCCAAAAACCCCTCAGAGACCCCCGCAGACCCCAAAAACCCCCAGAGACCCCCACCCAGACCCCGAAGACCCCCCCAAACAATCCCTAGACCCCCAAGAGCCCCCCCCAAAAAAACCCCCCAGACCCCGAAGACCCCCCAAAAAATCCCTAGACCCCCAAGAGCCCCCCCCCAAACCCCCCCCCAGACTCCAAAGACCCCCCAGGACCCCCCAAAAACCCCCCAGAGCCCCCCCAGACCCCAAAAACCCCCAGAGACCCCCACCCAGACCCCGAAGACCCCCCCAAACCATCCCTAGACCCCCAAGAGCCCCCCCCAAAAATCCCCCAGACCCCAAAGACCCTCGCCCAAACAACTCTAAAACCCCCCATGACCCCCCCCAAAAAACCCCCCAGAGACCCCCCCAGACTCCAAAGACCCCCCAGGACCCCCCCCAAAAACCCCCCAGAGCCCCCCCCAGACCCCAAAAACCCCCAGAGACCCCCACCCAGACCCCAAAGACCCCCCCCAAACCATCCCTAGACCCCCAAGAGCCCCCCCAAAAAAACCCCAGACCCCAAAGACCCCCCAAACAATCCCTAGACCCCCAAGAGCACCCCCAAACCCCCCCCCCCAGACTCCAAAGACCCCCCAGGACCCCCCCAAAAACTCCCCAGAGACCCCCCAGACCCCCAAAAACCCCCAGAGACCCCCACCCAGACCCCGAAGACCCCCCCCAAACCATCCCTAGACCCCCAAGAGCCCCCCCAAAAAAAACCCCCAGACCCCGAAGACCCCCCCAAACCATACCTAGACCCCCAAGAGCCCCCCCAAAAAACCCCCCAGACCCCGAAGACTCCCCAGGACCCCCCCCAAAAACCCCCCCCAGACTCCAAAGACCCCCCAGGACCCCCCAAAAACCCCCCAGGACCCCCCAGACCCCAAAAACCCCCAGAGACCCCCCCAAAAACCCCCCAGAGCCCCCCCAGACCCCAAAAACCCCCAGAGACCCCCACCCAGACCCCGAAGACCCCCCCAAACCATACCTAGACCCCCAAGAGCCCCCCCAAAAATCCCCCAGACCCCAAAGACCCTCGCCCAAACAACTCTAAAACCCCCCAGGACCCCCCCAAAAACCCCCCAGAGCCCCCCAGACCCCAAAAACCCCCCAGAGACCCCCAGCCAGACCCCGAAGACCCCCCCACACCATACCTAGACCCCCAAGAGCCCCCCCAAAAAACTCCCAGACCCCGAAGACCCCCCAAAAAATCCCTAGACCCCCCAAGAGCCCCCCCCAAACCCCCCCCCAGACTCCAAAGACCCCCCCCAGGACCCCCCCAAAAACCCCCCCAGAGCCCCCCCAGACCCCAAAAACCCCCAGAGACCCCCAGCCAGACCCCGAAGACCCCCCCAAACCATCCCTAGACCCCCAAGAGCCCCCCCAAAAATCCCCCAGACCCCAAAGACCCTCCCCCAAACAACTCTAAAACCCCCCATGACCCCCCCCAAAAACCCCCCAGAGACCCCCCCAGCCCCCAAAATACCCCTCAGGACCCCCCCAAAAACCCCCAGAGACCCCCCCAGACTCCAAAGACCCCCCCAGGACCCCTCCCAGAGACCCCCCCAGACCCCAAAATACCCCTCGGGACCCCCCCCAAAAACCCCCCAGACCTCAAAGACCCCTCCCCAAACAACTCCAAGATCCCATCAAACCCCCCAAAATCCCCCAAAATCCCCCCAAAAAACCCCAAAATTTGGGTCAGGCCTCGCCCCCCCCGCCCCCCACTCACCGGGGAGGGGGCTGCGGGGGCGGCGGGGAGGGGCGGGGGTCGCGGGGGGGGGGTCGAAGATGGGGGCGAGGAGCCGGACGAGCTCGGGGGTGCAGAAGCGCCGGGGGTCCCTCTGCAGGGCGGCCTCGGGCACGTGGGAGGGGCGCACGAAGGCCAGGACCCCCGGGACCCCCCGGGACCCCCAGCCCTGGGGGGCACAAAGAGGGTGAGACCCCCGGAAAAACCCCAAAATTAACCCGAGACCCCCCCAAAAACCCCCTCAAAATCGACCCAGAAACGCCCCAAAACCAACCCGGGACCCCCAAATAAAACCCCAAATTCATCCCAGAACTCCCCCAAAAAATCCCAAATCCACCCCAGGACCCCCGGGACCCCCCGGGACCCCCCAGCCCAGAGGGGCAAAAAGAGGGTGAGACCCCCGGAAAAACCCCAAAATTAACCCGAGACCCCCAAAAACCCCCTCAAAATCGACCCAGAAACGCCCCAAAACCAACCCGGGACCCCCAAATAAAACCCCAAATTCATCCCAGAACCCCCCAAAAAATCCAAATCCACCCCAGGACCCCCGGGACCCCCGGGACCCCCAGCCCTGGGGGGCACAAAGAGGGTGAGACCCCCGGAAAAACCCCAAAATTATCCCGAGACCCCCCAAAAACCCCCTCAAAATCGACCCAGAAACTGCCCCAAAATCAACCCGGGACGCCCCCAAAAAACCCCAAATTCATCCCAGAACCCCCCCAAAAAATCCCAAATCCACCCCAGGACCCCCCAGGACCCCCGGGACCCCCAGCCTTGGGGGGCAAAAAGAGGGTGAGACCCCCGGAAAAACCCCAAAATTAACCCGAGACCCCCCAAAAACCCCCCTCAAAATCGACCCCGAAACGCCCCAAAACCAACCCCGGGACCCCCAAATAAAACCCCAAATTCATCCCAGAACCCCCCAAAAAATCCCAAATCCACCCCAGGACCCTCGGGACCCCCGGGACCCCCAGCCCTGAGGAGCAAAAAGAGGGTGAGACCCCCGGAAAAACCCCAAAATTAACCCCGAGACCCCCAAAAACCCCCTCAAAATCGACCCAGAAACGCCCCCAAAACCAACCCGGGACCCCCAAATAAAACCCCAAATTCATCCCAGAACCCCCCAAAAAATCCCAAATCCACCCCAGGACCCCCGGGATCCCCGGGACCCCCAGCCCAGAGGGGCAAAAAGAGGGTGAGACCCCCGGAAAAACCCCAAAATTAACGCGGGACCCCCCAAAAACCCCCCTCAAAATCGACCCAGAAACGCCCCAAAACCAACCCGGGACCCCCCAAATACAAACCCCAAATTCATCCCAGAACCCCCCAAAAAATCCCAAATCCACCCCAGGACCCCCGGGACCCCCGAGACCCCCAGCCCTGAGGGGCAAAAAGAGGGTGAGACCCCCGGAAAAAACCCAAAATTAACCCGAGACCCCCAAAAACCCCCTCAAAATCGACCCAGAAACGCCCCAAAATCAACCCGGGACCCCCCCAAAAAACCCCCAAATTCATCCCAGAACTCCCCAAAAAATCCCAAATCCACCCCAGGACCCCCGGGACCCCCGGGACCCCCAGCCCTGAGGGGCAAAAAGAGGGTGAGACCCCCGGAAAAAAAAAGAGGGTGAGACCCCCGGAAAAACCCCAAAATTAACCTGAGACCCCCCAAAAACCCCCTCAAAATCGACCCAGAACCGCCCCAAAATCAACCCGGGACCCCCAAATAAAACCCCAAATTCATCCCAGAACCCCCCAAAAAATCCCAAATCCACCCCAGGACCCCCGGGACCCCCGGGACCCCCAGCCCTGAGGGGCAAAAAGAGGGTGAGACCCCCGGAAAAAACCCAAAATTAACCCGAGACCCCCCAAAAACCCCCTCAAAATCGACCCAGAAACGCCCCAAAACCAACCCGGGACCCCCCAAATAAAACGCCAAATTCATCCCAGAACCCCCCAAAAAATCCCAAATCCAACCCAGGACCCCCGGGACCCCCGAGACCCCCAGCCCTGAGGGGCAAAAAGAGGGTGAGACCCCCGGAAAAAACCCAAAATTAACCCGAGACCCCCAAAAACCCCCTCAAAATCGACCCAGAAACGCCCCAAAATCAACCCGGGACCCCCCAAAAAAACCCCAAATTCATCCCAGAACTCCCCAAAAAATCCCAAATCCACCCCAGGACCCCCGGGACCCCCGGGACCCCCAGCCCTGAGGGGCAAAAAGAGGGTGAGACCCCCGGAAAAACCCCAAAATTAACCTGAGACCCCCCAAAAACCCCCTCAAAATCGACCCAGAACCGCCCCAAAATCAACCCGGGACCCCCAAATAAAACCCCAAATTCATCCCAGAACCCCCCAAAAAATCCCAAATCCACCCCAGGACCCCCGGGATCCCCGGGACCCCCAGCCCTGAGGGGCAAAAAGAGGGTGAGACCCCCGGAAAAACCCCAAAATTAAAGCGGGACCCCCAAAAACCCCCTCAAAATCGACCCAGAACCGCCCTAAAACCAACTAAGGACCCCCAAATAAAACCCCAAATTCATCCCAGAACCCCCCAAAAAATCCCAAATCCACCCCAGGACCCCCGGGACCCCCGGGACCCCCAGCCCTGAGGGGCAAAAAGAGGGTGAGACCCCCGGAAAAACCCCAAAATTAACCCGAGACCCCCAAAAACCCCCTCAAAATCGACCCAGAAACGCCCCAAAACCAACGCGGGACCCCCCCAAAAAACCCCAAAATCATCCCAGAACTCCCCAAAAAATCCCAAAACCCCCCAGGACCCCCGGGACCCCCGGGACCCCCAGCCCTGAGGGGCAAAAAGAGGGTGAGACCCCCGGAAAAACCCCAAAATCAACCCGAGACCCCCCAAAACCCCCTCAAAATCGACCCAGAAACGCCCCAAAACCAACCCGGGACCCCCCCAAAAAACCCCAAATTCATCCCAGAACCCCCAAAAAATCCCAAATCCACCCCAGGACCCCCGGGACCCCCCCAGATTCCCCAAAATCCCACCCAGGACCCTCGGGAGCCCCCCCAAAATCCCCCCCAGGGCCCTCGAGACCCCTCCCAGACCCCCCAAAATCCCCCCAAGACCCTCGGGACCCCCCAAAATCCCTCCAGGACCCTCGAGAACCCTCCCAGACCCCCCCCCAAATCCCTCCAGAACTCCCGGGACCCCCCAAAATCCCCCCCAGGACCCTCGAGACCCCTCTCAGACCCCCAAAATCCCCCCCAGGACCCTCGCGACCCCTCCCAGACCCCCAAAATCCCCCCAGGACCCTCGGGACCCCCCCAAAATCCCACCCAGGACCCTCGGGACCTCTCCCAGACCCCCAAAATCCCTCCAGGACCCTCGGGACCCCCCCAAAATCCCCCCCAGGACCCTCGGGAACCCCCCCCAAAATCCCTCCAGGACCCTCGGGACCCCCCCCAAAATCCCCCCCAGGACCCTCGCGACCCCTCCCAGACCCCCCAAAATCCCCCCCAGGACCCTCGCGACCCCTCCCAGACTTCCAAAATCCCCCCAAGACCCTCGGGACCCCCCAAAATCCCCCCAGGACCCTCGAGACCCCTCCCAGACCCCCCAAAATCCCACCCAGGACCCTCGGAACCTCTCCCAGACCCCCAAAATCACCCCAGGACCCTCGGGACCCCCCAAAATCCCACCCAAGACCCTCGGGACCCCCCCCCAAAATCCCACCCAGGACCCTCGAGACCCCTCTCAGACCCCCAAAATCCCACCCAGGACCCTCAGGACCCCCCAAAATCCCCCCCAGGACCCTCGAGACCCCTCTCAGACCCCCAAAATCCCACCCAGGACCCTCGGGACCCCCCAAAATCCCCCCCCAGGACCATTGGGACCCCCCAAAATCCCTCCAGGACCCTCGGGAACCCTCCCAGACCCCCCCCCAAATCCCTCCAGAACTCCCGGGACCCCCCAAAATTCCCCTTCAGGACCCTCGAGACCCTTCCCGGACCCCCCAAAATCACCCCAGGACCCTCGGGACCCCCCAAAATCCCCCCCAAGACCCTCGGGACCCCCCCCAAAATCCCCCCCAGGACCCTCGAGACCCCTCTCAGACCCCCAAAATCCCTCCAGGACCCTCGGGAACCCTCCCAGACCCCCCCAAATTCCCCCCCCACCCCTCTCCCAGTCCCTCCCAGTCCCTCCCAGTCCCTCCCAGTTCGTACCCAGGCTCAGGTCCAGCACGGCCTCCGGGGGGGCGGGGGCGGGGGGCGGGGGGCGACGCCCCCTCCCCAAATCGCGGCGCTGGGTCTGCTCCAGGGACAGCACCAGCCCGCGCTGCTCCACGCGGCTGCGGGGCGGGGGAGGGGAGGGGGCGTCAGGCGGAGACCACCCCCCAAAGAGGGGCTTGGGGGGTCCCCGGGTGGGATTTGGGGGGTCCCCGGGTGGGATTTTGGGGGTCTCCATCCCCCCAAAGAGGGGCTTGGGGGGTGGTCTCCGGGAGGGGTTTTGGGGGTCCCCGGGTGGGATTTGGGGGTCCCCGGGTGGGATTTGGGGGTCTCCATCCCCCCAAAGAGGGGTTTGGGGGTCCCCGGGTGGGATTTTGGGGGTCTCCCCGTGATTCCTCCCCAATGCCCCCTGTGACCCCCAATGTCCCCAATGTCCCCAATACCCCCAATCCCCCTCAGTGCCCCAAATGTCCCCAATGTCCCCAATGTCCCCAATGTCCCCAATGTCCCCAGTGTCCCCACTGTCCCCAATGTCCCCCAATGTCCCCCAATGTCCCCAATCCCCCCGATGTCCCCAATCCCCCCAATGTCCCCAATGTCCCCAATGTCCCCAGTGTCCCCACTGTCCCCAATGTCCCCGATGTCCCCCAATGTCCCCAATCCCCCCGATGTCCCCAATCCCCCCAAAATGTCCCCAATGTCCCCAGTGTCCCCAATGTCCCCTCAATGTTCCCAAAATCCCCAAAGTCCCCAATGTCCCCAATCCCCCAATGTCCCCAAACCCCCCAATGTCCCCAAACCCCCCAATCCCCCCAATGTCCCCAATGTCCCCAATGTCCCCAGTGTCCCCAATGTCCCCAATGTCCCCAAACCCCCCAATGCCCCCAGTGTCCCCAATGTCCCCAATGTCCCCCAATCCCCCCAATGTCCCCAATGTCCCCAATGTCCCCAGTGTCCCCAATGTCCCCAGTGTCCCCGATGTCCCCCAATCCCCCCAATCCCCCCAATGCCCCCAATGTCCCCAATGTCCCCTCAATGTCCCCAATGTCCCCAAAGTCCCCAATGTCCCCGATGTCCCCAGTGTCCCCAATATCCCCAATCCCCCCCGATGTCCCCAATGTCCCCAATGTCCCCGATGTCCCCCAATGTCCCCAATGTCCCCAGTGTCCCCAATGTCCCCAATGTCCCCAATC
The DNA here is from genome assembly GCF_027477595.1 of Haemorhous mexicanus. NCBI lineage: Eukaryota > Metazoa > Chordata > Aves > Passeriformes > Fringillidae > Haemorhous > Haemorhous mexicanus. The sequence continues at coordinate 11,882 of NW_026775993.1, forward strand.
CCCCCGATGTCCCCAATCCCCCCAATGTCCCCAGTGTCCCCAATGTCCCCATTGTCCCCCAATCCCCCCAATCCCCCCAAACCCCCCAATCCCCCCAATGTCCCCGATGTCCCCAATCACCCCGATGTCCCCAATGTCCCCCCTGTCCCCAAACCCCCCAATCCCCCCAGTGTCCCCGATGTCCCCAGTGTCCCCAATGTCCCCACCTGAGCACGAAGTGCAGGCACACGATGCCCTCGGGCGCCGCTCGCCCCCCGCCCATGACGGTGGCCTGGGTCTGCGCCCACAGGAACCCCCCGCGCTTGGCCAGGAACCGGTACTGGCTGGTGACAGCCTGGCCCTTGCTCAGCACTGGGGACATTGGGGACATTGGGGACATTGGGGACATCGGGGACATCGGGGACATCGGGGACATCGGGGACATTGGGGGGATTGGGGGGTCACACAGGGACAGGACACCGCGCTTGGCCAGGAACCGGTACTGGCTGGTGACAGCCTGGCCCTTGCTCAGCACTGGGGACATTGGGGACATTGGGGACATTGGGGGGATTGGGGACATTGGGGACATCGGGGGGGATTGGGGACATTGGGGACATTGGGGGTCACACAGGGACAGGACACCGCGCTTGGCCAGGAACCGGTACTGGCTGGTGACAGCCTGGCCCTTGCTCAGCACTGGGGACATTGGGGACATCGGGGACATTGGGGACACTGGGGGGATTGGGGACATTGGGGACATTGGGGACATTGAGGGGTCACACGTGGACAGGACACCGGTACTGGCTGGTGACAGCCTGGCCCTTGCTCAGCACTGGGACATTGGGGACATTGGGGACATCGGGGACATCGGGGACATTGGGGTCATTGGGGACATTGGGGGGATTGGGAACATCGGGGACATCGGGGACATTGGGGACATCGGGGACATTGGGGACATTGGGGGTCACAAAGGGACAGGACACCGCGCTTGGCCAGGAACCGGTACTGGCTGGTGACAGCCTGGCCCTTGCTCAGCACTGGGGACATCGGGGACATTGGGGACATTTGGGGACATTGGGGACATTGGGGGACATTGGGGACATTGGGGGTCACAAAGGGACAGGACACCGCGCTTGGCCAGGAACCGGTATTGGCTGGTGGGTTGAACAGCCTGGCCCTTGCTCAGCACTGGGGACATTGGGGACATTGGGGACATTGGGGACACTTGGGGACATTGGGGGGACTGGGGGGGATTGGGGACATTGGGGACATTGGGGGTCACAGGGGGACAGGACACCGCGCTTGGCCAGGAACCGGTACTGGCTGGTGACAGCCTGGCCCTTGCTCAGCACTGGGGACATCGGGGACAGTGGGGACATTGGGGGACCTTGGGGACATTGGGGGGACTGGGGGGGATTGGGGACATTGGGGACATTGGGGACATTGGGGACATTGGGGGGTCACACAGGGACAGGACACCGCGCTTGGCCAGGAACCGGTACTGGCTGGTGACAGCCTGGCCCTTGCTCAGCACTGGGGACATCGGGGACATTGGGGACATTGGGGACATTGGGGACACTGGGGACATTGAGGGGTCACACGTGGACAGGACACCGGTACTGGCTGGTGACAGCCTGGCCCTTGCTCAGCACTGGGGACATTGGGGACATTGGGGACATTGGGGGCATTGGGGACATTGGGAACATTGGGGACATTGGGGGATTGAGGACATCGGGGACACTGGGGACATTGGGGGGATTGGGGGATTGGGGACATTGGGGACACTGGGGACACTGGGGACATTTGGGACATTGGAGGCATTGGGGACATTGGGGACACTGGGGGGATTGGGGGATTGGGGACATTGGGGGGATTGGGGACATTGGGGGGATTGGGGACATTGAGGACATTGGGGACATTGGGGACATTGAGGGGACACCGGGGGTCATCGGGGGGGTTTGGGGTTCCCCGGGACATTTTGTGAGGATTCCCAGGCAGATTTTGGGGTTCCCAGGAGGATTTTGGGGCTCCCAGGAGGATTTTGGGGTTCCTGGGCAGATTTTGGGGTTCCCAGGCAGATTTTGGGGTTCCCAGGAGGATTTTGGGTTTCCCAGGAAGATTTTGGGGTTCCCAGGCAGATTTTGGGTTTCCCAGGAGGATTTTGGGTTTCCCAGTTAGATTTTGGGTTTCCCAGTTAGATTTTGGGTTTCCCAGGAGGATTTTGGGTTTCCCAGGCAGATTTTGGGTTTCCTGGGCAGATTTTGGGTTTCCCAGGAGGATTTTGGGGTTCCCAGGAGGATTTTGGGGTTTCCCACCAGAAGGATTTTGGTTTTCCCAGGAGGATTTTGGGTTTCCCGGGCAGATTTTGGGTTTCCAGGAAGATTTTGGGGTTCCCAGGCAGATTTTGGGTTTCCCGGGAGGATTTTGGGGTTCTCAGGAGAATTTTGGGTTTCCCAGGAAGATTTTGGGGTTCCCAGGAAGATTTTGGGTTTCCCAGGAGGATTTTGGGGTTCCCAGGAAGATTTTGGGGTTCCCAGGAAGATTTTGGGTTTCCCGGGAGGATTTTGGGTTTCCCAGGCAGATTTTGGGTTTCCCGGGAGGATTTTGGGTTTCCCAGGCAGATTTTGGGTTTCCCAGGAGGATTTTGGGTTTCCCGGGCAGATTTTGGGGTTCCCAGGCAGATTTTGGGGTTTCCCAGGCAGATTTTGGGGTTCCCAGGAGGATTTTGGGTTTCCCAGGCAGATTTTGGGTTTCCCAGGAAGATTTTGGGTTTCCCAGGCAGATTTTGGGTTTCCCAGGCGGATTTTGGGTTTCCCAGGAGGATTTTGGGTTTCCCGGGCAGATTTTGGGGTTCCCAGGCGGATTTTGGGGTTCCCAGGAAGATTTTGGGTTTCCCAGGAGAATTTTGGGTTTCCCAGGCGGATTTTGGGGTTTCCCAGGCAGATTTTGGGTTTCCCAAAAGGATTTTGGGTTTCCCAGTTAGATTTTGGGGTTTCCCAGGCAGATTTTGGGGTTCCCAGGCAGATTTTGGGTTTCCCAAGCAGATTTTGGGTTTCCCTGGAAGATTTTGGGATTTCCCAGTTAGATTTTGGGGTTCCCAGGAGAATTTTGGGGTTCCCAGGCAGATTTTGGGATTCCCAGGAGGATTTTGGGTTTCCCAGGCAGATTTTGGGATTCCCAGGAAGATTTTGGGTTTCCCGGGCAGATTTTGGGGTTTCCCAGGGGGATTTTGGGTTTCCCGGGAGGATTTTGGGGTTCCCAGGCAGATTTTGGGTTTCCCAGGCAGATTTTGGGTTTCCCGGGCAGATTTTGGGGTTCCCAGGAGAATTTTGGGTTTCCCAGGCGGATTTTGGGGTTCCCAGGAGGATTTTGGGTTTCCCAGGCAGATTTTGGGTTTCCCAGGAGGATTTTGGGTTTCCCAGGAGGATTTTGGGTTTCCCAGGCAGATTTTGGGTTTCCCAGGAGGATTTTGGGGTTCCCAGGAGGATTTTGGGTTTCCCAGGAAGATTTTGGGGTTCCCAGGAGGATTTTGGGGTTCCCAGGCAGATTTTGGGTTTCCCAGGAAGATTTTGGGTTTCCCAGGAGGATTTTGGGGTTCCCAGGAGGATTTTGGGTTTCCCAGGAGGATTTTGGGGTTCCCGAGCAGATTTGGGTTTCCCAGGCAGATTTTGGGTTTCCCAGGAAGATTTTGGGTTTCCCAGGAGGATTTTGGGTTTCCCAGGAGGATTTTGGGTTTCCCAGGAGGATTTTGGGGTTCCCAGGAGGATTTTGGGGTTCCCAGGCAGATTTTGGGTTTCCCAGGCAGATTTTGGGGTTCCCAGGAGGATTTTGGGTTTCCCAGGCAGATTTGGGGTTTCCCAGGACGATTTTGGGTTTCCCAGGAGGATTTTGGGGTTCCCAGGAAGATTTTGGGTTTCCCAGGAGGATTTTGGGTTTCCCAGGCACATTTTGGGGTTCCCAGGCAGATTTTGGGGTTCCCAGGAGGATTTTGGGGTTCCTGGGCAGATTTTGGGTTTCCCAGGAGGATTTTGGGTTTCCCAGGCAGATTTTGGGTTTCTCAGGAAGATTTTGGGTTTCCCAGGAGGATTTTGGGGCTCCCAAAAGGATTTTGGGGTTCCCAGGAGGATTTTGGGTTTCCCAGGCAGATTTTGGGTTTCCTAGGAAGATTTTGGGGTTTCCCAGGCAGATTTTGGGGTTCCCAGGAGGATTTTGGGTTTCCCGGGAGGATTTTGGGGTTCCCAGGAGGATTTTGGGGTTCCCGGGAGGATTTTGGGTTTCCCAGGAAGATTTTTGGGTTTCCCAGGAAGATTTTGGGTTTCCCGAGCAGATTTTGGGTTTCCCAGGAAGATTTTGGGTTTCCCAGGAAGATTTTGGGTTTCCCGAGCAGATTTTGGGTTTCCCAGGAAGATTTTGGGTTTCCCAGGAGGATTTTGGGGTTCCCCCCAGGAGGATTTTGGGTTTCCCAGGCAGATTTTGGGTTTCCCAGGAGGATTTTGGGGTTCCCAGGAGGATTTTGGGTTTCCCAGGAGGATTTTGGGTTTCCCAGGAAGATTTTGGGGTTCCCAGGAGGATTTTGGGGTTCCCAGGAGGATTTTGCGTTTCCCAGGAGGATTTTGGGGTTCCCAGGCGGATTTTGGGTTTCCCAGGAGGATTTTGGGTTTCCCAGGAGGATTTTGGGGTTCCCAGGCAGATTTTGGGTTTCCCAGGAGGATTTTGGGTTTCCCAGGAGGATTTTGGGTTTCCCGGGAGGATTTTGGGGTTCCCAGGAAGATTTTGGGTTTCCCAAGCAGATTTTGGGGTTCCCAGGAGGATTTTGGGGTTCCCAGGCAGATTTTGGGTTTCCCAGGCAGATTTTGGGGTTCCCAGGAGGATTTTGGGTTTCCCAGGCAGATTTGGGGTTTCCCAGGACGATTTTGGGTTTCCCAGGAGGATTTTGGGGTTCCCAGGAGGATTTTGGGGTCCCGGGGGGGGTGTTTGGGTTTCCCAGGCAGATTTTGGGTTTCCCAGGAAGATTTTGGGTTTCCCAGGAGGATTTTGGGTTTCCCAGGAGGATTTTGGGTTTCCCAGGCGGATTTTGGGGTTTCCCAGGAGGATTTTGTGTTTCCCAGGAGGATTTTGGGGTTTCCCAGGCAGATTTTGGGGTTCCCAGGAAGATTTTGGGTTTCCCAGGCAGATTTTGGGTTTCCCAGGAAGATTTTGGGTTTCCCGGGCAGATTTTGGGTTTCCCAGGAGGATTTTGGGGTTCCCAGGAGGATTTTGGGGTTCCCAGGAGGATTTTGGGTTTCCCAGGAGGATTTTGGGGTTCCTGGGCAGATTTTGGGGTTTCCCAGGAGGATTTTGGGTTTCCCAGGCAGATTTTGGGTTTCCCAGGGGGATTTTGGGTTTCCCAGGGAGATTTTGGGGTTCCCAGGAGGATTTTGGGTTTCCCAGGAAGATTTTGGGGTTTCCCAGGAGGATTTTGGGGTTCCCAGGCAGATTTTGGGGTTCCCAGGAGGATTTTGGGTTTCCCGGGAGGATTTTGGGTTTCCCAGGAAGATTTTGGGTTTCCCAGGAAGATTTTGGGTTTCCCGAGCAGATTTTGGGTTTCCCAGGAAGATTTTGGGTTTCCCAGGAGGATTTTGGGGTTCCCAGGAGGATTTTGGGTTTCCCAGGCAGATTTTGGGTTTCCCAGGAGGATTTTGGGGTTCCCAGGAGGATTTTGGGTTTCCCAGGAGGATTTTGGGTTTCCCAGGAAGATTTTGGGGTTCCCAGGAGGATTTTGGGGTTCCCAGGAGGATTTTGCGTTTCCCAGGAGGATTTTGGGGTTCCCAGGCGGATTTTGGGTTTCCCGAGCAGATTTTGGGTTTCCCAGGAAGATTTTGGGTTTCCCAGGAAGATTTTGGGTTTCCCGAGCAGATTTTGGGTTTCCCAGGAAGATTTTGGGTTTCCCAGGAGGATTTTGGGGTTCCCAGGAGGATTTTGGGTTTCCCAGGCAGATTTTGGGTTTCCCAGGAGGATTTTGGGGTTCCCAGGAGGATTTTGGGTTTCCCAGGAGGATTTTGGGTTTCCCAGGAAGATTTTGGGGTTCCCAGGAGGATTTTGGGGTTCCCAGGAGGATTTTGCGTTTCCCAGGAGGATTTTGGGGTTCCCAGGCGGATTTTGGGTTTCCCAGGAGGATTTTGGGTTTCCCAGGAGGATTTTGGGGTTCCCAGGCAGATTTTGGGTTTCCCAGGAGGATTTTGGGTTTCCCAGGAGGATTTTGGGTTTCCCGGGAGGATTTTGGGGTTCCCAGGAAGATTTTGGGTTTCCCAAGCAGATTTTGGGGTTCCCCAGGAGGATTTTGGGGTTCCCAGGCAGATTTTGGGTTTCCCAGGCAGATTTTGGGGTTCCCAGGAGGATTTTGGGTTTCCCAGGCAGATTTGGGGTTTCCCAGGACGATTTTGGGTTTCCCAGGAGGATTTTGGGGTTCCCAGGAGGATTTTGGGGTCCCGGGGGGGGTGTTTGGGTTTCCCAGGCAGATTTTGGGTTTCCCAGGAAGATTTTGGGTTTCCCAGGAGGATTTTGGGTTTCCCAGGAGGATTTTGGGTTTCCCAGGCGGATTTTGGGGTTTCCCAGGAGGATTTTGTGTTTCCCAGGAGGATTTTGGGGTTTCCCAGGCAGATTTTGGGGTTCCCAGGAAGATTTTGGGTTTCCCAGGCAGATTTTGGGTTTCCCAGGAAGATTTTGGGTTTCCCGGGCAGATTTTGGGTTTCCCAGGAGGATTTTGGGGTTCCCAGGAGGATTTTGGGGTTCCCAGGAGGATTTTGGGTTTCCCAGGAGGATTTTGGGGTTCCTGGGCAGATTTTGGGGTTTCCCAGGAGGATTTTGGGTTTCCCAGGCAGATTTTGGGTTTCCCAGGGGGATTTTGGGTTTCCCAGGGAGATTTTGGGGTTCCCAGGAGGATTTTGGGTTTCCCAGGAAGATTTTGGGGTTTCCCAGGAGGATTTTGGGGTTCCCAGGCAGATTTTGGGGTTCCCAGGAGGATTTTGGGTTTCCCGGGAGGATTTTGGGTTTCCCAGGAGGATTTTGGGTTTCCCAGGAGGATTTTGGGTTTCCCGGGCAGATTTTGGGTTTCCCAGGCAGATTTTGGGTTTCCCAGGAGGATTTTGGGTTTCCCAGGAGAATTTTGGGGTTTCCCAGGAGGATTTTGGGGTTTCCCGGGCAGATTTTGGGTTTCCCAGGCAGATTTTGGGGTTCCCAGGAGGATTTTGGGGTTCCCCGGAAGATTTTGGGTTTCCCAGGAGGATTTTGGGTTTCCCAGGCAGATTTTGGGTTTCCCAGGCGGATTTTGGGGTTCCCAGGAAGATTTTGGGGTTCCCAGGCGGATTTTGGGGTTCCCAGTTAGATTTTGGGTTTCCCAGGAGGATTTTGGGTTTCCCGGGAAGATTTTGGGTTTCCCAGGAGGATTTTGGGTTTCCCAGGAAGATTTTGGGTTTCCCAGGAGGATTTTGGGTTTCCCAGGAGGATTTTGGGGTTCCCAGGAAGATTTTGGGTTTCCCAGGAGGATTTTGGGGTTCCCAGGAAGATTTTGGGGTTCCCAGGAAGATTTTGGTTTTCCCAGGGGGATTTTGGGATTCCCAGGAGGATTTTGGGTTTCCCAGGAGGATTTTGGGGTTCCGAGGCAGATTTTGGGTTCCCAGGAGGATTTTGGTGTTCCCAGGAGAATTTTGGGTTTCCCAGGAGGATTTTGGGTTTCCCAGGCAGATTTTGGGGTTCCCAGGCAGATTTTGGGGTTCCCAGGAGGATTTTGGGGTTCCCTGGGCAGATTTTGGGGTTCCCAGGAAGATTTTGGGTTTCCCAGGAAGATTTTGGGGTTCCCAGGAGGATTTTGGGTTTCCCAGGAAGATTTTGGGGTTCCCAGGAGAATTTTGGGTTTCCCAGGCAGATTTTGGGGTTCCCAGGAGGATTTTGGGGTTCCCAGGAGGATTTTGGGTTTCCCAGGAGGATTTTGGGGTTCCCAGGAGAATTTTGGGTTTCCCAGGAGAATTTTGGGGTTCCCAGGAAGATTTTGAGGTTTCCCAAGCAGATTTTGGGGTTCCCAGGAGGATTTTGGGGTTCCCAGGCAGATTTTGGGTTTCCCAGGCAGATTTTGGGGTTCCCAGGAGGATTTTGGGTTTCCCAGGCAGATTTTGGGTTTCCCAGGCAGATTTTGGGGTTCCCAGGAAGATTTTGGGGTTCCCAGGAGGATTTTGGGTTTCCCAGGCAGATTTTGGGATTCCCAGAAGGATTTTGGGTTTCCCAGGAAGATTTTGGGTTTCCCAGGAGGATTTTGGGTTTCCCAGGAGGATTTTGGGGTTCCCAGGAGGATTTTGGGGTTCCCGAGCAGATTTTTTGGGTTTCCCAGGAGGATTTTGGGGTTCCCAGGAGGATTTTGGGGTTCCCGAGCAGATTTTGGGTTTCCCAGGAGGATTTTGGGTTTCCCAGGCAAATTTTGGGGTTCCCAGGAGGATTTTGGGTTTCCCAGGAGGATTTTGGGTTTCCCGAGCAGATTTTGGGGTTCCCAGGCAGATTTTGGGTTTCCCAGGCAGATTTTGGGTTTCCCACGAGGATTTTGGTTTCCCAGGAGGATTTTGGGGTTCCCAGGAGGATTTTGGGGCTCCCAAAAGGATTTTGGGGTTCCCAGGAGGATTTTGGGGTCCCGGGGGGGGTGTTTGGGGTTCCCAGGAGGATTTTGGGTTTCCCAGGAGGATTTTGGGTTTCCCAGGAAGATTTTGGGTTTCCCAGGAGGATTTTGGGTTTCCCGGGCAGATTTTGGGGTTCCCAGGCAGATTTTGGGGTTTCCCAGGAGGATTTTTGGTTTCCCGGGCAGATTTTGGGTTTCCCGGGCAGATTTTGGGTTTCCCAGGCAGATTTTGGGTTTCCCAGAGGGTGTTTGGGTTTCCCAGGCAGATTTTGGGTTTCCCAGGAGGATTTTGGGTTTCCCAGGCAGATTTTGGGGTTTCCCAGGAGGATTTTGGGTTTCCCAGGAAGATTTTGGGTTTCCCAGGAGGATTTTGGGTTTCCCAGGCAGATTTTGGGTTTCCCGAGCAGATTTTGGGTTTCCCGGGCAGATTTTGGGTTTCCCAGGCAGATTTTGGGGTTCCCAGGAGGATTTTGGGTTTCCCAGGAGGATTTTGGGGTCCCGGGGGGTTGGGGCTGGGGGCACTCACGGGTGTGGACGCTGCGGCTCAGGGTGTTGGAGTCGAGCGCGTGCACGAACTCGTAGAGGGAACAGCCCAGGAGCTCCTCGGGGTGGTACCCGGCCACCTCCCCGATCCTGCACCCCAAAAACACCGGGGTTTGGGGGATTTGTGGGATTTTGGGGGATTTTTTGAGATTTTTAGAGATTTTTTGGGGATTTTTTGAGATTTTTTGCGATTTTTTGAGATTTTTTGGGGGATTTTTGGGGGATTTTTGAGATTTTTTGGGGATTTTGGGGGATTTTATGACATTTTTGGGATTTTTTGGGGATTTTTTGGGGATTTTTTGGGATTTTTGGGGATTTTTTGGGGGGATTTTTTGAGATATTTTGGGGGATTTTTTGAGATTTTTTGTGGATTTTTGGGGGATTTTTTGAGATTTTTTTGAGATTTTTGGGGATTTTTTGGGGGGATTTTTTGAGATTCTTTGGGGGATTTTTTGAGATTTTTGTGGATTTTTTGAGATTTTTTGGGGGGATTTTTTGGGGATTTTTGTGGATTTTTTGAGATTTTTTGGGGATTTTTGAGGATTTTTTGAGATTTTTGGGGATTTTTTGAAAATTTTTTGGGGGATTTTTTGAGATTCTTTGGGGGACTTTTTGAGATTTTTGGGGGGGATTTTTTGAGATTTTGGGGGGGGGATTTTTGGGGGGATTTTTTGAGATTTTTTGGGGATTTTTTGAGATTTTTTGCGATTTTTTGAGATTTTTTGGGGGGATTTTTGGGGGATTTTTGTTTGAAATTTTTTTGGTGATTTTTTGAGATTTTTTGGGGGGATTTTTGAGATTTTTTTTTTTATTTTTGGGGATTTTTTGAGGTTTTTTGCGATTTTTTTGAGATTTTTTGGGGGATTTTTTGAGATTTTTTTGGGGGATTTTTTGAGATTCTTTGGGGGACTTTTTGAGATTTTTGGGGGATTTTTTGAGATTTTTTGGGGGGATTTTTTGGGGATTTTTAAAGATTTTTGGGGGATTTTTTGAGATTTTTTGTGGATTTTTGGGGGATTTTTTGAGATTTTTGGGGGGATTTTTTGAGATTTTTTGGGGGGATTTTTTGGGGATTTTTTGAGATTTTTCTGAGATTTTTTGGGGGATTTTTTGAAATTTTTGGGGATTTTTTGGGGGATTTTTTGAGATTTTTTTTATTTTTGGGGAAATTTTGGGATTTTTTTTTATTTTTTGAGATTTTTTGGAGGATTTTTTGGGGAGTTTTGGGGGATTTTTTGAGATTTTTTTGGGGGGGGATTTTTGAGATTTTTTGGGGGGATTTTTTGAGATTTTTTTTTTTATTATTTTTTGGGGGGGATTTTTTGAGATTTTTTTGGGGATTTTTGGGGGATTTTGGGGGATTTTTTGAGATTTTTTTTTGGTGATTTTTGGGGGATTTTTTGAGATTTTTTTTTTGGGGGGATTTTTGAGATTTTTTGGGAGGTGATTTTTGAGATTTTTTGGGGACTTTTTGAGATTTTTTGGGATTTTTTGGGATTTTTGGGGTGCCGTTTTTATGGGATACAACGGGCTCAGAATTCGGGGGTCCCAGAGGGGTCCCGGGGGTGTCCCCGGGGGGGGTCACCGAGTTTTGGGGGGGATTTGGGGGATTTGAGGGGTCCCAGAGTGCCAAATTTTGGGGTATTTTGGGGGATTTTGAAGATTTTGCAGTGCTCTCTTTACAGCAGGTAACACCCCCAAAACCCGGGGGTCCCGAGGGGGTCCCGGGGGGGTCCCGAGGGGGTCCCAGGGTGTCCCTGGGGGGGTCACCGAGTTTTGGGGGGGATTTGAGGGGTCCCAGAGTGCCAAATTTTGGGGGATTTTGTGAATTTTGAAGATTTTTGCGGTGCTCTCTTTACAGCAGGTAACACCCCCAAAACCCGGGGGTCCCGAGGGGGTCCCGAGGGGGTCCCGGGGGTGTCCCCGGGGGGGTCACCGAGTTTTGGGGGAGATTTGGGGGATTTGAAGGGTCCCAGAGTGCCAAATTTTGGGGGATTTTGTGAATTTTGAAGATTTTTGCGGCGCTCTCTTTACAGCAGGTAACACCCCCAAAACCCGGGGGTCCCGAGGGGGTCCCGGGGGGGTCCCAGGGTGTCCCCGGGGGGGTCACCGAGTTTTGGGGGAGATTTGGGGGATCTGAGAGTGCCGAATTTTGGGGTATTTTGTGAATTTTGAAGATTTTTGCGGTGCTCTCTTTACAGCAGGTAACACGCCCAGAACTCGGGGGTCCCGAGGGGGTCCCGAGGGGGTCCCGGGGTGTCCCCGGGGGGGGTCACCGAGTTTTGGGGGGGATTTGGGGGATTTGAGGGGTCCCAGAGTGCCAAATTTTGGGGTATTTTGTGAATTTTGAAGATTTTTGCGGCGCTCTCTTTACAGCAGGTAACACCCCCAAAACCCGGGGGTCCCGAGGGGGTCCCGGGGGGGTCCCGGGGGTGTCCCCGGGGGGGTCACTGAGTTTTGGGGGGGATTTGAGGGGTCCCAGAGTGCCAAATTTTGGGGTATTTTGTGAATTTTGAAGATTTTTGCGGTGCTCTCTTTACAGCAGGTAACACGCCCAAAACTCGGGGGTCCCGAGGGGGTCCCGGGGGGTCCCAGGGTGTCCCCGGGGGGGTCACCGAGTTTTGGGGGAGATTTGGGGGATTTGAAGGGTCCCAGAGTGCCGAATTTTGGGGTATTTTGTGAATTTTGAAGATTTTTGCGGTGCTCTCTTTACAGCAGGTAACACGCCCAAAACTCGGGGGTCCCGAGGGGGTCCCGGGGGGGTCCCGGGGGGGTCCCCGGGGGGGTCACCGAGTTTTGGGGGGGATTTGAGGGGTCCCAGAGTGCCGAATTTTGGGGCATTTTGTGAATTTTGAAGATTTTTGCGGTGCTCTCTTTACAACAGGTAACACCCCCAAAACCCGGGGGTCCCGAGGGGGTCCCGAGGGGGTCCCGGGGGTGTCCCCAGGGGGGTCACCGAGTTTTGGGGGGGATTTGAGGGGTCCCAGAGTGCCAAATTTTGGGGGATTTTGTGAATTTTGAAGATTTTTGCGGCGCTCTCTTTACAGTAGGTAACACCCCCAAAACCCGGGGGTCCCGGGGGGGTCCCGGGGGGGTCCCAGGGTGTCCCCCCACCCACCTATCGTCGCAGTAGGTGAACTTCATGTCCATGGAGTGGCGGGTGAGGACGGTGCCCGAGCCCAGCGGGGCCTCGATGTTGCCGGGGTGGGGGATGGCCTCGCAGATCAGCACCAGGCACCGCAGGGGGGGGTCGCCGCCCCCCGCCCCCGAGTAGGTCCGCATGTGCCCCGCGCAGTGCAGCACCTGGGCGCGGGGGAAGAACCCCGGGGAGGTGGCGTTCAGCCCCAAAAATTCACCGGAGTTTGGGGTTTAGCCCCAAAATTCCCCGGAGTTTGGGGTTTAGCCCGAAAAAATCCCGGAAATGCACAAAAAAACCACCTCGGGATTTATCCCCAAAATCCCTGAGGAACTACACAGGATTGATCCCAAAAATCCCCCGGAGTTTGGGGTTTAGCCCGAAAAAATCCCGGAAATGCACAAAAACCACCTCGGGATTTATCCCAAAAATTCCCCGAGGAACTGCACAGGATTGACCCCAAAAATCCCCCGGAGTTTGGGGTTTATCCCCAAAATTCACCGGAGTTTGGGGTTTAACCCAAAAAAATCCCGGAAATGCACAAAAAAACCACCTCGGGATTTATCCCAAAAATCCCCCGGAGTTTGGGGTTTAGCCCCAAAATTCCCCGGAGTTTGGGGTTTAACCCAAAAAAAATCCCGGAAATGCACAAAAAAACCACCTCGGGATTTACCCCAAAATCCCCGAGGATCTGAACAGGATTGATCCCAAAATACCCCAAAAATCCCTGAGGAACTTCTCGGGATTTATCCCAAAAATCCCCCGGAGTTTGGGGTTTAGCCCAAAAAAAATCCCGGAAATGCACAAAAAACCACCTCGGGATTTATCCCAAAAATTCACCGGAGTTTGGGGTTTAGCCCAAAAAAAATCCCGGAAATGCACAAAAAAACCACCTCGGGATTTACCCCAAAAATCCACCGGAGTTTGGGGTTTATTCCAAAAAAAATCCCGGAAATGCACAAAAAAAAACCACCTCGGGATTTATCCCCAAAATTCACCGGAGTTTGGGGTTTAGCCCGAAAAAAAATCCCGGAAATGCACAAAAAACCACCTCGGGATTTATCCCAAAAATTCCCCAGAGTTTGGGGTTTATTCCAAAAAAAATCCCGGAAATGCACAAAAAAACCACCTCGGGATTTACCCCAAAAACACCCCAAAAATCCCCGAGGATCTGAACAGGATTGATCCCAAAACACCCCAAAAATCCCTGAGGAACTGCACAGGATTGACCCCAAAAATCCCTGAGGAACCCCTCGGGATTTAGCCAAAAAATTCCCCGGAGTTTGGGGTTTAGCCCAAAAAAATCCCCGAAATGCACAAAAAAACCCTCGGATTTATCCCAAAAATCCCCGAGGAACTGCACAGGATTGATCCCAAAACACCCCAAAAATCCCTGAGGAACTCCTCGGGATTTATCCCAAAAATCCCCCGGAGTTTGGGGTTTAGCCCCAAAAATCCCCCGGAGTTTGGGGTTTAACCCAAAAAAAATCCCGGAAATGCACAAAAAAACCACCTCGGGATTTATCCCCAAAATCCCCGAGGATCTGAACAGGATTGATCCCAAAACACCCAAAAAATCCCTGAGGAACTTCTCGGGATTTATCCCAAAAATTCCCCGGAGTTTGGGGTTTAGCCCGAAAAAATCCCGGAAATGCACAAAAAACCACCTCGGGATTTATCCCAAAAATTCACCGGAATTTGGGGTTTAACCCAAAAATCCCCCGGAGTTTGGGGTTTAGCCCCAAAAATTCACCGGAGTTTGGGGTTTATTCCAAAAAAAAATCCCGGAAATGCACAAAAAAAACCACCCCGGGATTTATCCCAAAAATCCCCGAGGATCTGAACAGGATTGACCCCAAAACACCCCAAAAATCCCTGAGGAACTGCACAGGATTGATCCCAAAAATCCCCCGGAGTTTGGGGTTTAACCCAAAAGAAATCCCGGAAATGCACAAAAACCACCTGGGGATTTATCCTAAAAATTCACCGGAGTTTGGGATTTATTCCAAAAAAAATCCCGGAAATGCACCAAAAAAACCACCTCGGCATTTACCCCAAAAATCCCCGAGGAACTGCACAGGATTGATCCCAAAAATCCCTGCGGAACCCCTCGGGATTTATCCCAAAAATCCCCCGGAGTTTGGGGTTTAGCCCAAAAAAATCCCCGAAATGCACAAAAAACCACCTCGGGATTTATCCCAAAAATTCACCGGAGTTTGGGGTTCAGCCCCAAAAATTCCCCGGAGTTTGGGGTTTAGCCCAAAAAAAATCCCGGAAATGCACAAAAAACCCTTCGGGATTTACCCCAAAAATCCCCCAGGAACTGCACAGGATTGATCCCAAAACACCCCAAAAATCCCTGAGGAACTGCACAGGATTGACCCCAAAAATCCCTGAGGAACTTCTCGGGATTTATCCCCAAAATCCCCCGGAGTTTGGGGTTTAGCCCAAAAAAATCCCGGAAATGCACAAAAAAAACCCCCTCGGGATTTATCCCCAAAATCCCCGAGGAACTACACAGGATTGACCCCAAAACACCCCCCCAAAATTGTCCCCCAATGTCCCCAGTGTCCCCGGTGTCCCCAACCCCTCCAATGTCCTCAAACCCCCCAATGTCCCCAATATCCCCAATGTCCCCAAATGTCCCCAATGTTCCCCAGTGTCCCAATGTCCCCAAATGTCCCCAATGTCCCCAAATGTCCCCAATGTCCCCAGTGTACCCAAATATCCCCAATGTCCCCAATGTCCCCAGTGTCCCCAATCCCCCCAATGTCCCCAATGTCCCCAAATGCCCCCGATGTCCCCAATGTCCCCAATGTCCCCCAGTGTCCCCAATGTCCCCAATGTCCCCAGTGTCCCCAAATGTCCCCAACCCCCCCAATGTCCCCAACCCCCCCAAAGTCCCTCAATGTCCCCAATCCCCCCAATGTCCCCAATGTCCCCAAAGTCCCCAATGTCCCCCAATGTCCCCAATGTCCCCAATGTCCCCAACCCCCCCAAAATGTCCCCAATATCCCCAATCCCCCAATGTCCCCAAAATCCCCAAAGTCCCTCAAAGTCCCCAATGTCCCCAATGTCCCCAGTGTCCCCAATCCCCCCAATGTCCCCCACCCCCCAATGTCCCCAATGTCCCCAGTGTCCCCAATGTCCCCAATGTCCCCAAATGTCCCCAAATGTCCCCCAATGTCCCCAACCCCCCCAATGTCCCCAGTGTCCCCAATGTCCCCAATGTCCCCAATGTCCCCAATGTCCCCAAATGTCCCCAAATGTCCCAAATGTCCCCGATGTCCCCAATGTCCCCAATGTCCCCAATCCCCCCCAGTCCCCCAATGTCCCCAATGTCCCCAACCCCCCCAATGTCCCCAATCCCCCCAATGTCCCCAAATGTCCCCAAATGTCCCAAATGTCCCCGATGTCCCCAATGTCCCCAATGTCCCCAATCCCCCCCAGTCCCCCAATGTCCCCAATGTCCCCAACCCCCCCAATGTCCCCAATCCCCCCAATGTCCCCAAATGTCCCCAAATGTCCCCAATGTCCCCGATGTCCCCAACCCCCCAATGTCCCCAATGTCCCCAATCCCACCAATCCCCCCAATGTCCCCAATGTCCCCCAATCCCCGCAATGTCCCCAAATGTCCCCAAATGTCCCCGATGTCCCCAATGTCCCCAACCCCCCCAATGTCCCCAAATGTCCCCAATGTCCCCAATGTCCCCAATGTCCCCGATGTCCCCCAATGTCCCCAATGTCCCCAACCCCCCCAAATGTCCCCAATGTCCCCAAATGTCCCCAAATGTCCCCGATGTCCCCCCCCACCTTCCAGGACGCCGCTTTGAGGTTGAGGCAGCGCCCGCGGCCGCTCAGGGTGCTCTTCATGCGCAGCGAGAAACTGCGGCCCGAGCGCTCCCCCCGCCGCCGGGGACCCCCTGAATTTGGGGAGGGGTCCCGGGGGTCGGGGGGGGTCAGGGGGGTCCGGGGGTGTCGGGATTTGGGGGGGTCCCGGGGGGTCCCGGGGGGCTGGGGGCTCCTCATGGGCAGGGAAAGCCACGCCCACCCCGATATTGGGGGGGGTCCCAGGGGGGTTGGGGGGTCCCGGGAATTTGGGGAGGGGTCCCGGGGGTCGGGGGGGGTCAGGGGGGTCCGGGGGTGTCGGGATTTGGGGGGGTCCCGGGGGGTCCCGGGGGGTCGCGGGGGGCTGGGGGCTCCTCATGCGCAGGGAAAGCCACGCCCACCCCGATATTGGGGGGGTTCCGGGGGGTTTGGGGGGTCCCGGGAATTTGGGGAGGGGTCCCGGGGGTCGGGGGGGGGTCAGGGGGGTCCGGGGGTGCCGGGATTTGGGGGGTCCCGGGGGGTCCCGGGGGGCTGGGGGCTCCTCATGGGCAGGGAAAGCCACGCCCACCCCGATATTGGGGGGGTTCCGGGGGGTTTGGGGGGTCCCGGGAATTTGGGGAGGGGTCCCAGGGGTCGGGGGGGGGTCAGGGGGGTCCGGGGGTGCCGGGATTTGGGGGGTCCCGGGGGGTCCCGGTGGGCTGGGGGCTCCTCATGGGCAGGGAAAGCCACGCCCACCCCGATATTGGGGGGGTTCCGGGGGGTTTGGGGGGTCCCGGGAATTTGGGGAGGGGTCCCAGGGGTCGGGGGGGGTCAGGGGGGTCCGGGGGTGCCGGGATTTGGGGGGTCCCGGGGGGTCCCGGTGGGCTGGGGGCTCCCCATGGGCAGGAAAGCCACGCCCACCCCGATATTGGGCGGGTTCCGGGGGGTTTGGGGGGGTCCCGGGAATTTGGGGAGGGGTCCCCGGGGGTCGGGGGAGGTCAGGGGGGTCCGGGGGTGCCGGGATTTGGGGGGTCCCGGGGGGTCGCGGGGGGCTGGGGGCTCCTCATGCGCAGGGAAAGCCACGCCCACCCCGATATTGGGGGGGTCCCGGGGGGTTTGGGGGTCCCGGGAATTTGGGGAGGGGTCCCGGGGGTCGGGGGGGGGTCAGGGGGGTCCGGGGGTGCCGGGATTTGGGGGGTCCCGGGGGGTCCCGTGGGGGAGTTTTTGGGGGTAATTGGGGAGGGGTCTCAGGGATGATTTTGGGGGTTCCCGGGGGGTCTCGGGGGATTATTTGGGGTGAATTTGGGGAGGGGTCTCAGGGATGATTTTGGGGATTCCAGGGGGGTTCTGGGGGATTTTTGGGGGGGTCCCGGGGTAATTTGGGGAGGGGTCTCAGGGATGATTTTGGGGGTTCCCGAGGAGATTCTGGGGTATTTTTGGGGGGGTTTTGGGGGTAATTCGGGGAGGGGTCTCAGGAATGATTGTGGGGGTTCCCGGGGGGATTCTGGCTGATTTTGGGGGTGAATTTGGGGAGGGGTCTCAGGGATGATTTTGGGGGTTCCCGAGGAGATTCTGGGGTATTTTGGGGGGGGTTTTGGGGGCAATTCGGGGAGGGGTCTCAGGGATGATTTTGGGGGTTCCCGGGGGGATTCTGGGCGATTTTTGGGGGGGGGTCCCGGGGTAATTTGGGGAGGGGTCTCAGGGATGATTGTGGGGGCTCCCGGGGGTGTCTCAGGGGAGTTTTGGTGTGAATTTGGGGAGGGGTCTCAGGGATGATTTTGGGGATTCCCGGAGGGATTCTGGCTGATTTTGGGGGTGAATTTGGGGAGGGGTCTCAGGGATGATTGTGGGGGGTTCCCGGGGGGATTCTGGGGTATTTTTGGGGGGGGTCCCGGGGTAATTCGGGGAGGGGTCTCAGGGATGATTTTGGGGGATTTTTGGGGTGAATTTGGGGAGGGGTCTCAGGGATGATTTTGGGGGTTCCCGAGGAGATTCTGGGGTATTTTTGGGGGGGTTTTAGGGGTTAATTTGGGGAGGGGTCTCAGGGATGATTTTGGGGATTCCAGGGGGGTTCTGGGGGATTTTTGGGGTGAATTTGGGGAGGGGTCTCAGGGATGATTGTGGGGGTTCCCGGGGGGATTCTGGGGTATTTTTGGGGGGGGTCCCGGGGTAATTCGGGGAGGGGTCTCAGGGATGATTTTGGGGGATCCCGGGGGATTCTGGGGGGGTCTCGAGGTAATTTGGGGAGGGGGTCTCAGGGATGATTTTGGAGGTTCCCGGGGGGATTCTGGGGTATTTTTGGGGAGGTTTTGGGGGTAATTTGGGGAGGGGTCTCAGGGATGATTTTGGGGATTCCCGGGGGGGTTCTGGGGGGGTCCCGGGGTAATTTGGGGAGGGGTCTCAGGAATGATTTTGGGGGGTTCCCGGGGGGGTCTCGGGGGATTTTTTGGGGTGAATTTGGGGAGGGGTCTCAGGGATGGTTTTGGAGGTTCCCGGGGGGATTCTGGGGTATTTTTGGGGAGGTTTTGGGGGTAATTCGGGGAGGGGTCTCAGGGATGATTTTGGGGATTCCAGGGGGGTTCTGGGGGATTTTTGGTGTGAATTTGGGGAGGGGTCTCAGGGATGATTGTGGGGGTTCCCGGGGGGATTCTGGGGTATTTTTGGGGGGGTTTTGGGGGTAATTTGGGGAGGGGTCTCAGGGATGATTTTGCGGGTTCCCGAGGAGATTCTGGGGTATTTTTGGGGGGGGTTTGGGGGTAATTCGGGGAGGGGTCTCAGGGATGATTTTGGGGGTTCCCGGGGGGATTCTGGGCGATTTTTGGGGGGGGTCCCGGGGTAATTTGGGGAGGGGTCTCAGGGATGATTGTGGGGGTTCCCGGGGGTGTCTCGGGGGGGTCCCGGGGTAATTTGGGGAGGGGTCTCAGGGATGATTTTGGGGGATTTTTGGGGGTAATTCGGGGAGGGGTCTCAGGGATGATTTTGGGGGTTCCCGAGGAGATTCTGGGGTATTTTTGGGGGGGTTTTGGGGGCAATTCGGGGAGGGGTCTCAGGGATGATTGTGGGGGTTCCCGAGGAGATTCTGGGGTATTTTTGGGGGGGGTCCCGGGGTAATTTGGGGAGGGGTCTCACCCTGGCGCGGGCCCAGCACGTCGTGCAGCTCCTCGTGGTCGCAGGGGTGCACGAAGTCGAACACGCTGTGCCCGATCAGCTCCAGCTGGGGAGGGGGGCCGGGGGGGGGGGTCACGGCCGCATTTTGGGGACCCCCCCCCCAATTGGGGACCCCCTCCCCCAATTGGAGACCCCCCCTGCAAAATTTGGGGACAGAATTTGGGGACCCCCAAAGGAATTTTGGGGCTCCCTAAAGAGGTTGGGGAACCTCGTGGAAGAGTTTTTGGCACCCCCACCCCACAAATTTTTGGGGTCCCCCCGACAAATTTTTGGGGTCCCCCATACAGATTTTTGGGGTTCCCCGGACAAATTTTTGGGGTCCCCCTCCACAGATTTTGGGGTCTCCCCGACAAATTTTTGGACCCCCCCAAGGCAGATTTTTGGGGCCCCCCCCAGGACAATTTTTGGGGTCCCCCCTCCAGATTTTTGGGGTCTCCCCGACAAATTTTTGGGGGCCCCTCCCAGGCAGATTTTGGGGCTCCCCAGACAGATTTTTGGGGTCCCCCCTCCAGATTTTTGGACCCCCCCAGGCAAATTTTTGGGGTCCCCCCACAGGTTTTGGGGTTCCCCTGACAAATTTTTGGGGCCCCCAGGCAGATTTTTGGGGTTCCCCCTCCAGATTTTTGGGGCCCCCCCAAGACAGATTTTAGACCCCCCCCAGGCAGATTTTGGGGCCCCCCATACAAATTTTTGAGGCCCCCCCAGGACGATTTTTGGGGTTCCCCCGGGACAGATTTTTGGGGTCCCCCGGACAAATTTTTGGAGCCCCCCCAAGACAGATTTTTGGGGTTCCCCTGACAAATTTTTGGGGGTCCCCCAGGACGATTTTTTGGGGTCCCCCCCAGGCAGATTTTTGAGGTCCCCCCTCCAGATTTTTGGGGCCCCCCCTCCAGATTTTTGGGGTTCGCCCCAGGCAGATTTTTGGGGCCCCCCCTCCAGATTTTTGGGGCCCCCCCAAGACAGATTTTGGACCCCCCCTCCAGATTTTTGGGGTCCCCCCTCCAGATTTTTGGGGCCGCTCCAAAGAGAATTTTTTTTAAACTCCCCTACCAGATTTTGGGGACCCCCCAGACGGATTTTTAGGGCTCCCCCTGACAAATTTTTGGGGTCCCCCCTCCAGATTTTTTGGGGACCCCCTCGAGCAAATTTTGGGGCCCCCCCCAGGCAGATTTTGGCCCCTCCTTGAGAGATTTTGGGGGCCGCTCCAAAGGGAATTTTTTTACGCTCCCCCGGGCAGATTTTGGGGGACCCCCCGGACGGATTTTTGGGGTCCCCCCGGGAGCTTTTGGGGTCCCCCCCGTACCTGGCTGAGCCCAGCAGGCGGCTGACGTTCTCGGACAGGTAAATCATGTCCCCCCCCCTCGCTCAGCACCATCACGAAGCCGCTCAGAGCCTGTAGGTAGCAGCCGTCCACCGCCTCGGCCGCCGCCGCCCACGCACCTGGGGGGGCCCGGGGGGGGCGTCAGGGGGTCCCCGAAATCGTGGGGGGGTCGGGGGGTACCCCAAAAGGGTCGGGGGGTCTTGGGGGGTTAAGGGTTAACCCGCCCCCTTCCCTTGGGTGTGGCAGTTCAGGCATTTGGGGGAGGGGGCTTGGGGGGATTCAAGGGGACTTGGGGGGTTTTGGGGAGGGGTCTGGGGGCGTCAGGGGATCCCCGAAATCATGGGGGGTGGAGGGTACCCCAAAAGGGTCGGGGGTCTTGGGGGGTTAAGGGTTAACCCGCCCCCTTCCCTTGGTTGGGACCATTCAGGCATTTGGGGAGGGGCTTGGGGGGTTTTGGGGAGGGGTCTGGGGGCGTCAGGGGGTCCCCGAAATCATGGGGGATCGGGGGGGGTACCCCAAAAGGGTCGGGGGTCTTGGGGGGGTTAAGGGTTAACCCGCCCCCTTGCCTTGGGTGTGGCAGTTCAGGCATTTGGGGAGGGGCTTGGGGGGTTTTGGGGAGGGGTCTGGGGGCGTCAGGGGGTCCCCGAAATGATGGGGGGGGTCGGGGGTACCCCAAAAGGGTCGGGGGTCTTGGGGGGTTAAGGGTTAACCCGCCCCCTTCCCTTGGGTGTGGCAGTTCAGGCATTTGGGGAGGGGCTTGGGGGGTTTTGGGGAGGGGTCTGGGGGTTCAGGGGATCCCCGAAATGATGGGGGGGGTCGGGGGTACCCCAAAAGGGTCGGGGGTCTTGGGGGGTTAAGGGTTAACCCGACCCCACCCCCCCTTGGTTGGGACCATTCAGGCATTTGGGGAGGGTCTCGGGGGGATTTTGGGGAGGGGTCTGGGGGGTTTTGGGGAGGGGTCTGGGGGCGTCGGAGGGTCGGGGGGTACCCCAAAAGGGTCGGGGGTCTTGGGGGGTTAAGGGGTTAACCCGCCCCCTTCCCCTTGGGTGTGGCAGTTCAGGCATTTGGGGAGGGGCTTAGGGGGGGGATTCAAGGGGACTTGGGGGGTTTTGGGGAGGGGTCTGGGGGCGTCAGGGATCCCCCGAAATCATGGGGGGGTGGGGGGGGTACCCCAAAAGGGTCGGGGGTCTTGGGGGGTTAAGGGTTAACCCGCCCCCCTTCCCTTGGGTGTGGCAGTTCAGGCATTTGGGGAGGGGCTTGGGGGGGATTCAAGGGGACTTGGGGGGTTTGGGGAGGGGTCTGGGGGCGTCAGGGGGTCCCCGAAATGATGGGGGGGGTCGGGGGGTACCCCAAAAGGGTCGGGGGTCTTGGGGGGTTAAGGGTTAACCCGCCCCCTTCCCTTGGGTGTGGCAGTTCAGGCATTTGGGGAGGGGCTTGGGGGGTTTTGGGGAGGGGTCTGGGGGCGTCAGGGGGTCCCTGAAATCATGGGGGGGTCGGGGGTACCCCAAAAGGGTCGGGGGTCTTGGGGGGTTAAGGGTTAACCCGCCCCTTCCCTTGGGTGTGGCAGTTCAGGCATTTGGGGAGGGGCTTGGGGGGTTTTGGGGAGGGGTCTGGGGGCGTCAGGGGGTCCCCGAAATCATGGGGGGGGTCGGGGGTACCCCAAAAGGGTCGGGGGTCTTGGGGGGTTAAGGGTTAACCCGCCCCCTTCCCTTGGTTGTGGCAGTTCAGGCATTTGGGGAGGGGCTTGGGGGGGATTCAAGGGGACTTGGGGGGTTTTGGGGAGGGGTCTGGGGGCGTCAGGGGGTCCCCGAAATGATGGGGGGGTCGGGGGTACCCCAAAAGGGTCGGGGGTCTTGGGGGGTTAAGGGTTAACCCGCCCCCCTTCCCTTGGGTGTGGCAGTTCAGGCATTTGGGGAGGGGCTTGGGGGGTTTTGGGGGAGGGGTCTGGGGGCGTCAGGGGGTCCCTGAAATCATGGGGGGGGTCGGGGGTACCCCAAAAGGGTCGGGGGTCTTGGGGGGTTAAGGGTTAACCCGCCCCCTTCCCTTGGGTGTGGCAGTTCAGGCATTTGGGGAGGGGCTTGGGGGGGTTTTGGGGAGGGGTCTGGGGGCGTCAGGGGGTCCCCGAAATCATGGGGGGGTCGGGGGTACCCCAAAAGGGTCGGGGGTCTTGGGGGGTTAAGGGTTAACCCGCCCCCTTCCCTTGGGTGTGGCAGTTCAGGCATTTGGGGAGGGGCTTGGGGGGTTTTGGGGAGGGGTCTGGGGGGGGCTGAGGAGGGGTCTGGGGGCGTCAGGGGGTCCCCGAAATGATGGGGGGGGTCGGGGGTACCCCAAAAGGGTCGGGGGTCTTGGGGGGGGGGGGGTTGAGGGTGGATTTGGGGGTTCCTGGGGAATTTGGGAGTCGGGGTGGATTTGGGGAGGGGGTCCCGATGGGGATTTGGGGGCGTTCCTGACGAATTTGGGGGGTCCCGATGGGGATTTGGGGGGGGGTCCCTATGAGGATTTGGGGGGGTTCCCGGTGGGTTTTGGGGGGTCCCGATGAGGATTTGGGGGGGTCTCAATGAGGATTTGGGGGTGGGGTCCCGATGGATCTGGGGGGATTCCCGATGATTTTGGGGGTGTTCCGGGGGGGTTTCGGGGGTCCCCATGAATTTGGGGGTCCGGGAGGGTTTTGGGGGGTCCCGATGAGGATTTGGGGGGTCCCGATGAGAATTTGGGGGTGCCCCTGATGAGGATTTGGGGGTGGGATCCCGGTGGAACTGGGGAGGTTCCCGATGGATTTGGGGTTCCCGATGAGGATTTGGGGGGTGTTCCCGGGGGGGTTTCGGGGGTCCCCATGAATTTGGGGGTCCGGGAGGGTTTTGGGGGGGTCCCGATGAGAATTTGGGGGGTCCCGATGAGAATTTGGGGGTGCTCCTGATGAGGATTTGGGGGTGGGGTCCTGATGGAATTTTGAAGGTTCCCGATGGATTTGGGGGTTCCCGACGCGGAATTTGGGGGTGTTCCGGGGGGGGTTTCGGGGTCCCCATGAATTTGGGGGTCCTGGAGAGTTTTGGGGGGTCCCGATGAGGATTTGGGGGTGCCCCTGATGAGGATTTGGGGGTGGGATCCCGGTGGAACTGGGGAGGTTCCCGATGGATTTGGGGTTCCCGACGCGGAATTTGGGGGTGTCCCGGGGGGGTTTTGGGGGTCCCCATGAATTTGGGGGTCCGGGAGAGTTTTGGGGGGGTCCTGATGAGAATTTTGGGGTTGCTCCTGATGAGGATTTTGGGATGGGATTTGGGGGTGGGATCCTGGTGGAACTGGGGAGGTTCCCGAGAATTTGGGGATGCTCCTGGAGGCGATTTGGGGGATTCCCGGTGGGTTTTGGGGTCCCGATGAGGATTTGGGGTTCCCGATGAGGATTTGGGGGGTGTTCCCGGGGGGGTTTCGGGGTCCCCCATGAACTTGGGGGTCCGGGAGAGTTTTGGGGGGTCCCGATGAGGATTTTGGGGGGTCCCGATGAGGATTTGGGGGTGGGGATCCCGATGGAACTGGGGGGATTCCCGATGGATTTGACGCTCCCGATGCGGAATTTGGGGGGTGTTCCGGGGGGGGTTTCGGGGGTCCCCATGAATTTGGGGGTCCGGGAGAGTTTTGAGGGGGTCCCGATGAGAATTTGGGGGGGGGTCCTGATGAGAATTTGGGGGTGGAAATCCTGGTGGAACTGGGGAGGTTCCCGATGGATTTGGGGGTTCCCGATGCGGAATTTGGGGGTGTTCCGAGGGGGGGTTTTGGGGTCCCCATGAACTTGGGGGTCCGGTGAGAGTTTTGAGGGGTCCCGATGAGAATTTGGGGCTCCCCCATGAGAATTTGGGGGGTCCCGATGAGGATTTGGGGGGTCCCGATGAGAATTTGGGGGTGGGATCCCGGTGGAACTGGGGGAGGTTCCCGATGGATTTGACGCTCCGGATGCGAAATTTGGGGGTGTTCCGGGGGGGTTTCGGGGTCCCCATGAATTTGGGGTTCCGGGGGGGGGTTTTGGGGGGTCCCTGACCCGCGGCCAGCAGGCGCTGCACGCGCAGGTAGCTGATGGTCAGGCGCATGATGGACGCTTTGTCCAGGTGGGCGCTGACGCCGCGGGCGAAGGGCAGCGCCAGCGCCAGCTGCCCGAACACCTCGGCCTCGCGGCTGCGCCGGCACCGGGCGGCGTCCCGGGAGCGCTCCCGGCGGCCCTCGGGGGTCGGCCTGGGGGGCACCCCAAAAATGAGACCCTAAAAACCCCAAACTGAACCTCAAAATCCCAAAAAATCCCCAAATTGAACCAAAACCCCCAATGGACACCCCCAAAACTTCCCCCAGTGAGCCCCACCCCCTCCCGGGAGCGCTCCCGGCGGCCCTCGGGGGTCGGCCTGGGGGGGGACACCAAAAATGAGATCCTAAAAACCCCAAACTGAACCTCAAAATCCCCAAAAACCCCAAAACTGAACCCAAAAACCCCCAAACTGAACCCCAAAACTTCCCCCAGTGAGCCCCCACCCCGTCCCGGGAGCGCTCCCGGCGGCCCTCGGGGGTCGGCCTGGGGGGCACCCCAAAAATGATATCCTAAAAACCCCAAACTGAACCTCAAAATCCCCAAAAATCCCCAAACTGAACCCCCAAACCTGCCCCTTTATAAACAAAAATTCCCCCAGTGAGCCCCACCCCCTCCCGGGAGCGCTCCCGGCGGCCCTCGGGGGTCGGCCTGGGGGGGCACCCCAAAAAATGAGATCCTAAAAACCCCCTTTTGTACCCCAAAAATCCCCTAAACCCCAAAATGAACCCCCAAACTGAACCCCAAAACTTCACCGAGTGAGCCCCACCCCCTCCCGGGAGCGCTCCCGGCGGCCCTCGGGGGTCGGCCTGGGGGGGACCCCAAAAATGAGACCCCAAAAACCCCAAACTGAACCTCAAAATCCCAAAAAATCCCCAAACTGAACCCCAAAACCCCCCAAAATCCCCAAATTGAACCCAAAACCCCCAATGGACACCCCCAAAACTTCCCCCAGTGAGCCCCACCCTGTCCCGGGAGCGCTCCCGGCGGCTCTCGGGGGTCGGCCTGGGGGGCACCCCAAAAATGAGACCCCCAAAACCCCAAACTGAACCCCAAAACCTCCTTTTATACCCCCAAAACCCCCCAAACTGAACCCCAAAACCCCCCAAACTGAACCCCAAAACTTCACCGAGTGAACCCCACCCCCTCCCGGGAGCGCTCCCGGCGGCTCTCGGGGGTCGGCCTGGGGGGCACCCCAAAAATGAGATCCTAAAAACCCCAAACTGAACCTCAAAACCTCCTTTTATACCCCCAAAACCCCCCAAACTGAACCCCAAAACTTCACCCAGTGAACCCCACCCCGTCCCGGGAGCGCTCCCGGCAGCTCTCGGGGGTCGGCCTGGGGGGCACCCCAAAAATGAGATCCTAAAAACCCCAAACTGAACCTCAAAATCCCCAAAAACCCCAAAACTGAACACAAAACCCCCCAAACTGAACCCCCAAACCCCAATGGACACCCCCAAAACTTCCCCCAATGAACCCCACCCCGTCCCGGGAGCGCTCCCGGCGGCCCTCGGGGGTCGGCCTGGGGGGCACCCCAAAAATGAGACCCCAAAAAACCCCAAACTGAACCTCAAAATCCCCAAAAACCCCAAAACTGAACCCAAAAACCCCAATGGACGCCCCCAAAACTTCCCCCAGTGAGCCCCACCCCGTCCCGGGAGCGCTCCCGGCGGCCCTCGGGGGTCGGCCTGGGGGGCACCCCAAAAATGAGACCCCAAAAATCTCCTTTTGTACACCAAAAATCCCCTAAATCCCAAAAACTGAACCCCAAAATCCCCAAACTGAACCCCAAAACCCCCAAAAATGAACCCCAAAAACCCCAAACTGAACCCTAAAAAACCCAAAAATCCCCCCAAAACCCCAACCAGAACGCCAAAATCCCCAAAAATCCCCAAACTGAACCCCAAAATCCACAAAATCCCCAACCAGAACCCCAAAATCCCCAAAAATCCCCAAACTGAACCCCAAAACCCCCAAAAATGAACCCCAAACCCCAACCAGAACCCTAAAAAACCCAAAAATCCCCAAACTGAACCCCAAAACCCCCCAAAACCCCCCAAAATCCCCCCCAAACCCCAACCTGAACCCCAAAAATCCACAAAAATCCCCAAACTGAACCCCAAAACCCCCAAAAATCCCCCCCAAACCCCAACCAGAACCCTAAAAAACCCCAAAATCCCCAACCAGAACCCTAAAATCCCCAAAAATCCCCAACCTGAACCCCAAAACCCCCAAAAATACCCAGAAAACCCCAAACTGAACCCTAAAAAACCCCAAAATCCCCAAACTGAACCCCAAAACCCCCAAAAATCCCCAAAAAACCCCAACCAGAACCCTAAAAAACCCCAAAAATCCCCAAAATCCCATGCTCCCACCCTCCCATATTCCCATTTTCCCCCCATTTTTCCAGCATTTTCCATCTTTTCCTGTTCTCACCATCCCATATCCCAATTTTCCCCCTTTCTTCCCCAATTTTTTCCCTGTTTCCCCCCATTTTTTCCCCGTTTTTCTCCTATTTCCTCAGGATTTCCCCTTTTTTCACCATTTCCCATCAGTTCCCTTTCCTGTTCCTGCGTTCCCACCACCCAATATCCAAATTTTCCCCCCATTTTTTCCCATTTTTCCCCATTTTTCCCTCCATTTTCCCAGTTTCTCACTATTTCCCTCCCATTTTTCCCTTTTTTTTTCATTTTTTCCCCGTTTTTCCCCATTTCCCCCCATTTTCCCAGGATTTCCCATTTTCCCATGAATTCCCAAGTTTTTTCCGTGCCATGGGATAAGCTCTTCCCATTCCCCCCACCCCAAACCCCCATTTTTTTTCGGTTTTTTCCCATTTTTTCGCTGTTTTTCCCCATTTTTTTCGCTGTTTTTCCCCATTTTTTCGCTTTTTTTTTCCCATTTTTTCTCGGATTTTCCCCATTTTTTCACTGTTTTTCCCCATTTTCCCCCCATTTTTCCAGGATTTCCCATTTTCCCATGAATTCCCAAGTTTTTTCCGTGCCATGGGATAAGCTCTTCCCATTCCCCCCACCCCAAACCCCTATTTTTTTTCGGATTTTTCCCATTTTTTCACTGTTTTTTCCCCATTTTTTCGCTGTTTTTCCCCATTTTTTCCCCATTTTCCCAGGATTTCCCATTTTCCCATGAATTCCCGAGTTTTTTTCCGTGCCCTGGGGCCCGCGCACGTGCCGCTCCCGGGCCCTTCCCGTTCCCATTCCCCCCACCCCAAACCCCCATTTTTTTTCGGATTTTCCCCATTTTTTTTCGGTTTTTTCCCCATTTTTTCGCTGTTTTTTCCCATTTTTCCAGGATTTCCCATTTTCCCATGAATTCCCGAGTTTTTTCCGTGCCCTGGGGCCGCGCACGTGCCGCTCCCGGGCCCTTCCCGTTCCCGTTCCCCCCACCCCAAACCCCCATTTTTTTTCGGATTTTTCCCATTTTTTCACTGTTTTCCCCCATTTTTTCCCCGTTTTTCCCCATTTTTCCCCCATTTTCCCAGGATTTCCCATTTTCCCATGAATTCCCGAGTTTTTTCCGTGCCCTGGGGCCGCGCACGTGCCGCTCCCAGCCCTTCCCATTCCCATTCCCCCCCACCCCAAACCCCCTTTTTTTTTCGGATTTTTCCCATTTTTCCGCTGTTTTTCCCCATTTTTTCGCTGTTTTCCCCCATTTTCCCAGGATTTCCCATTTTCCCAAGAATTCCCGAGTTTTTTCCGTGCCCTGGGGCCGCGCACGTGCCGCTCCCGGGCCCTTCCCGTTCCCATTCCCCCCCACCCCAAACCCCCATTTTTTTTCGGATTTTTCCCATTTTTTCGCTGTTTTTTCCCATTTTTTCGCTGTTTTTTCCCATTTTTCCAGGATTTCCCATTTTCCCATGGATTCCCGAGTTTTTTCCGTGCCGTGGGGCCGCGCACGTGCCGCGCCCGGGCCCTTCCCGTTCCCATTCCCCCCACCCCAAACCCCCATTTTTTTTCGGATTTTTCCCATTTTTTCACTGTTTTCCCCCATTTTTTCCCCGTTTTTCCCCATTTTTCCCCCATTTTCCCAGGATTTCCCATTTTCCCATGAATTCCCGAGTTTTTTCCGTGCCCTGGGGCCGCGCACGTGCCGCTCCCAGCCCTTCCCATTCCCATTCCCCCCACCCCAAACCCCCTTTTTTTTTCGGATTTTTCCCATTTTTCCGCTGTTTTTCCCCATTTTTTCGCTGTTTTCCCCCATTTTCCCAGGATTTCCCATTTTCCCAAGAATTCCCGAGTTTTTTCCGTGCCCTGGGGCCGCGCACGTGCCGCTCCCGGGCCCTTCCCGATCCCGTTCCCCCCACCCCAAACCCCCGGTTTTTTTCGGTTTTTTTCCCATTTTTCCGCTGTTTTTCCCCATTTTTTCGCTGTTTTTTCCCGGTTTTCCCAGGATTTCCCATTTTCCCATGAATTCCCGAGTTTTTTCCGTGCCGTGGGGCCGCGCACGTGCCGCTCCCGGGCCGTTCCCGTTCCCATTCCCCCCACCCCAAACCCCCATTTTTTTTCGGATTTTCCCCATTTTTTTTCGGTTTTTTCCCATTTTTTCGCTGTTTTCCCCCATTTTTTCCAGGATTTCCCATTTTCCCATGAATTCCCGAGTTTTTTCCGTGCCCTGGGGCCGCGCACGTGCCGCTCCCGGGCCCTTCCCATTCCCGTTCCCCCCACCCCAAACCCCCATTTTTTTTCGGTTTTTTCCCATTTTTTCGCTGTTTTCCCCCATTTTTTCCCGGTTTTTCCAGGATTTCCCATTTTCCCATGGATTCCCGAGTTTTTTCCGTGCCGTGGGGCCGCGCACGTGCCGCGCCCGGGCCCTTCCCGTTCCCATTCCCCCCACCCCAAACCCCCGGTTTTTTTCGGGTTTTTTCCCATTTTTCCGCTGTTTTTCCCCATTTTTTCGCTGTTTTTTCCCATTTTTCCAGGATTTCCCATTTTCCCATGGATTCCCGAGTTTTTTCCGTGCCGTGGGGCCGCGCACGTGCCGCGCCCGGGACGGGCTGTTCCCGTTCCCTGTTCCCGTTCCCGTTCCTGTTCCTGGCTCCGAGCCCGGGGGGCCGCGGCCGGGGGAGCTCGGGGGCCCCGAGGGGGGCGTGGCCATGCAAATACATGGTGATTTATGCAAATGAGGAGGAGGGGATGGGCGGGAATGGGAGGATCGGGACTGGGACCAGCAGCGGAATGGGACTGGGACCAGTGCAGGGCGCAAACTGGGGCCAGTACCGGGTCCTAACTGGGACCAGTACCGGGCCCTAACTGGGATCAGTGCAGGGTGCAAACTGGGACCAGTACCAGGCTCTAACTGGGACCAGTACCGGGTCCTAACTGGGAGCAGTGCAGGGCGCAAACTGGGACCAGTACCGGGTCCTAACTGGTACCAGTACAGCGTGCAAACTGGGACCAGAACCAGGCTCTAATTGGGACCAGTGCAGGGCGCAAACTGGGACCAGTACAGGGTGCAAACTGGGACCAGTACCAGGCTCTAACTGGGAGCAGTGCAGGGCACAAACTGGGACCAGTACCAGGCTCTAACTGGGACCAGTGCAGGGCGCAAACTGGGACCAGTACCAGGCTCTAACTGGGACCAGTGCAGGGCGCAAACTGGGACCAGTACCAGGCTCTAACTGGGACCAGTGCAGGGCGCAAACTGGGACCAGTACCAGGCTCTAACTGGGACCAGTGCAGGGCGCAAACTGGGACTGGTACAAGGCGCAAACTGGGACCAGTGCAGGGTGCAAACTGGGACCAGAACCAGGCTCTAACTGGGACCAGTGCAGGGCGCAAACTGGGACTGGTACAAGGCGCAAACTGGGACCAGTGCAGGGTGCAAACTGGGACCAGAACCAGGCTCTAACTGGGACCAGTACCAGGTCCTAACTGGAACCAGTGCAGGGCACAAACTGGGACCAGTGCAGGATGTAAACTGGGACCAGTACACAGTACAAACTGGGACCAGTACACAGTACAAACTGGGACCAGTGCAGGGCACAAACTGGGACCAGTACTGGGAGCAAACTGGGACCGGTATGGAGTGCAAACTGGGACCAGTGCAGGGCACTAACTGGGCACAGCACAGGGTCCTAACTGGGACCAGTGCAGGGAGCAAACTGGGACCAGTACAGGGCGCGAACTGGGACCAGTACACAGTACAAACTGGGACCAGTGCACGGTACAAACTGGGACCAGTACCAGGCTCTAACTGGGACCAGTGCAGGGCGCAAACTGGGACCAGTACAGGGTCCTAACTGGGACCAGTACTGGGTCCTAACTGGGACCAGTACCAGGCGCTAACTGGCGCCAGTAAAAGCACTAACTGGCACCAGTACCAGTCACCAACTGGGACCAGTACAGGGTGCAAACTGGGACCAGCACCAGACACTAACTGGGACCAGTACCAGTCACCATCTGGGACCAGTACACAATGCAAACTGGGACCAGTACAGGGCGCAAACTGGGACCAGTACAGGGCGCAAACTGGGACCAGTGCACGGCGCAAACTGGGACCAGTACAAGCCGCAAACTGGGACCAGTACAGGGCGCAAACTGGGACCAGTGCAGGGCACAAACTGGGACCAGTGCACGGTGCAAACTGGGACCAGTACAGGGCACAAACTGGGACCAGTACAGGGCACAAACTGGGACCAGTACAGGGCGCAAACTGGACCAGTACAGGGCGCAAACTGGGACCAGTACTGGGAGCAAACTGGGACCAGTATCAGACTCTGACTGGGACCAGTATAGGGTGCAAACTGGGACCAGTACCAGGCGCTAACTGGCACCAGTAAACGCACTAACTGGCACCAGTACCAGTCACCAACTGGGACCAGTACACAGTACAAACTGGCACCAGTACAAGCGCAAACGGGGACCAGTACAGGGCGCAAACTGGGACCAGCACCAGACACTAACTGGGACCAGTACCAGTCACCATCTGGGACCAGTACACAATGCAAACTGGGACCAGTACAGGGCGCAAACTGGGACCAGTACAGGGCGCAAACTGGAACCAGTGCACGGTACAAACTGGGACCAGTACAGGGCGCAAACTGGACCAGTACAGGGCGCAAACTGGGACCAGTGCAGGGCACAAACTGGACCAGTACAGGGCACAAACTGGACCAGTACAGGGCGCAAACTGGGACCAGTACAGGGCACAAACTGGGACCAGTACAGGGCACAAACTGGGACCAGTACCGATCACCAACTGGGACCAGTACAGGGTGCAAACTGGGACCAGTACAGGGCACAAACTGGGACCAGTGCAGGATGTAAACTGGGACCAGTACACAGTACAAACTGGGACCAGTACAGGGCGCAAACTGGGACCAGTACCAGTCACCATCTGGGACCAGTACAGGGTGCAAACTGGGACCAGTACAGGGCACAAACTGGGACCAGCACCAGACACTAACTGGGACCAGTACCAGTCACCATCTGGGACCAGTACAGGGCACAAACTGGGACCAGTACAGGGCGCAAACTGGGACCAGTGCACAGTGCAAACTGGGACCAGTGCACGGCGCAAACTGGGACCAGTACAGGGTGCAAACTGGGACCAGTGCACGGCGCAAACTGGGACCAGTACAGGGTGCAAACTGGGACCAGTACAGGGCGCAAACTGGGACCAGTGCACGGTGCAAACTGGGACCAGTACAGGGTGCAAACTGGGACCAGTGCACGGTGCAAACTGGGACCAGTACAGGGCGCAAACTGGGACCAGTGCAGGGCACAAACTGGGACCAGTGCACGGTGCAAACTGGGACCAGTACCGATCACCAACTGGGACCAGTACAGGGTGCAAACTGGGACCAGTACAGGGCGCAAACTGGGACCAGTACAGGGCGCAAACTGGGACCAGTGCACGGTGCAAACTGGGACCAGTACCGATCACCAACTGGGACCAGTACCGGTGACTAACTGGGCCCAGCACGAAGCGTGTGCCCGTGTCCCCCACGTGTCCCCCACGTGTCCCACTCGAGGCCACCCCTGTCCCCACTTTTGGGGGGTCCCTGAGCCCCTCCCGGGCGCCACGTGGGACCGACCCCTCCCCAATTCGGGGGTCCCACCCCGATCTGGGACCCTCCCAAAGTCCCCAAAGTCCCCAAAAAGTCCCCCAAAAGTCCCCAAACTCCTCCTGTGCCCCCCCAGGAGGGCGGGTCCCGACCCCTCCGGGACCCCCAAACCGACTCCGGGACCCCCCCCCCCAATTCCCGGTCCCGCCCACCCGGGGATCCCGGTGCTGGGACACCCAAAGGGGGGGCGGATCCCGCCTCCCCCTCCCCCCCAATTCCTGCTCCGGGACCCCCCCCCAAATCAACCGGACCCCGCCCCCGCCGGGGGTCCCATTCCCGGGACGCCCCCCCGGGACCGGTCCCGCCCTTTCCGGGGGTCCCGAGACCCCCCAAATCAACCGGACCCCGCCCCCCCCGGGGGTCCCATTCCCGGGACGCCCCCCCCGGGACCGATCCTGACCCCCCCGGGGGTCCCCAGACCGGACCCCACCCCCCCCGGTGGCCGGTCCCGGACGCCCCCCCAGCAATTCCAGCCCCGGGACCACCCCCCAGGACCGGACCCCACCCCCCCCGGTGGCCGCTCCGGGACCCCCCCCCCTCGGTAATTCCAGCCCCGGGACCCCCCCCAAACCGAGCCCCGCCCCCCCTGAGGGTCCCAGACGGGGACCCCAGCCCCGGGGCCGGACCCCGCCCCTCCCGGGGGTCGCATTCCCGGACCCCGCCCCCCCCCGGGGGTCGCGTTCCCGGGACGTTCCGCTGCCGGTGACCCCTCCAGGACCCCCCCCCCGGGGGTTTGAGCCCCGGGACCCCTCCCCAAAATCGCCGCGCCCCCCCCGTACCTCGGCCCGGGCCGCCCGTCCATGGCCGCCGCTGCCGCGCCCTCCGCACCCACCGCGCCGAGCCCCCTCCTCGGACACGCCCCCTCCGACAGGCCACGCCCCCTAAGGACACGCCCCTCACTCACACACCCCCTGCGGGACACACCCCCCTCCCCAAAATACCAGCGCGGGACACGCCCCCTTTTGCACACTCCCCTTTAGGGAATACCACGCCCATTTTTATTAAGCTCCGCCCATAACACCACGCCCCTCCCTCAAATAATCTAAAAGACACGCCCCCTCTGAGACACGCCCCTTCAAGGACCACGCCCACTCCTGAACGCGCCCCGGCCACGACACACCCTTCTTAGTGACCACGCCCACTTCCCAGACCACGCCCATCGAACGCACACCCTCTTATGTGGGCGTGGCCTGCTCCCGAACACACCCCCTCACCTGGACGCGACCACGCCCCCGCACAGACCACGCCCCATCGAGAAGGAAATGTCCCGCTCATCTCTTTGGCCACGCCCCCTTTGGCACGTGTCACTCGCGGCTCCTGAGGCCGCGCCCACAAACCACCGGCCACGCCCCCCGCGACCCCCAAAATTCCCTTTGGGCCCCCCCCCCGAATTTACCCTGAGCCCGCGACCCCTCCCCAAACCCGCTCTGGGACCCCCAAAATCCCTCAAAATATCCCCAAATTCACTCCGAGACCCCAAAATCCCCCCCGAGATTCCCCAAATTCCTCCGGGACCCCCTCAAACCCCCTCCCTACCCCTCTGAGACCCCCAAAACCCCCTCGGAGACCCCCAAATTCCCCTCTGAGACCCCCTAAAGCCCCCCTGAATTCCCCCAAATTTCCCCCAGGGACTCCCAAACTCCCCCCTGGATTCCCCCAAATCCCCCCCGAGACCCCTAAAATCCCCCTGGGACCCCCAAATTCCCCCCTGGATTCGCCCAAATCCCCCCCGAGACCCCCAAAATCCCCCTGGGACCCCCAAATTCCCCCCTGGATTCCCCCAAATCCCCCCCGAGACCCCCAAATTCCCCCCTGGGACCCCCAAATTCCCCCCTGGATTCCCCCAAATCCCCCCCGAGACCCCCAAATTCCCCCCTGGGACCCCCAAATTCCCCCCTGGATTCCCCCAAATCCCCCCCGAGACCCCTAAAATCCCCCTGGGACCCCCAAATTCCCCCTTGGATTCCCCCAAATCCCCCCCGAGACCCCCAAAATCCCCCTGGGACCCCCAAATTCCCCCCTGGATTCCCCCAAATCCCCCTCGAGACCCCTAAATTCCCCCCGAGACCCCCAAATTCCCCCCTGGATTCCCCGAAATTCCCCCCGAGACCCCCGAAATCCCCCTGGGACCCCCAAAATCCCCCTGGGACCCCCAAATTCCCCCTTGGATTCCCCCAAATCCCCCCCGAGACCCCCAAAATCCCCCTGGGACTCCCAAATTCCCCCCTGGATTCCCCCAAATCCACCCCGAGACCCCTAAAATCCCCCTGGGACCCCAAAATTCCCCCCTGGATTCCCTCAAATCCCCCCCGAGACCCCTAAAATCCCCCTGGGACCCCCAAATTCCCCCTTGGATTCCCCCAAATCCCCCCCGAGACCCCCAAATTCCCCCTGGGACCCCCAAATTCCCCCCTGGATTTCCCCAAATCCCCCCCGAGACCCCCAAAATACCCCTGGGACCCCCAAATTCCCCCCTGGATTTCCCCAAATTCCCCCCGAGACCCCCAAAATCCGCCTGGGACCCCCAAATCTCCCCCTGGATTCCCCCAAATCCCCCCCGAGACCCCCAAATTCCCCCCAGGGACCCCCAAATTCCCCCCTGGATTCCCCCAAATCCCCCCCGAGACCCCTAAAATCCCTCTGGGACCCCCAAATTCCCCCTTGAATTCCCCCAAATCCCCCCCCGAGACCCCCAAAATCCCCCCTGGATTCCCCCAAATCCCCCCCGAGACCCCCAAAATCCCCCTGGGACTCCCAAATTCCCCCCTGGATTCCCCAAAATCCCCCCGAGACCCCCAAATTCCCCCCTGGATTCCCCCAAATCCCCCCCGAGACCCCTAAAATCCCCCTGGGACCCCCAAATTCCCCCCTGGATTCCCCCAAATCCCCCCCGAGACCACCAAAATCCCCCCTGGGACCCCCAAATTCCCCCCTGGATTTCCCCAAATCCCCCCCGAGACCCCTAAAATCCCCCCTGGGACCCCCAAATTCCCCCCTGGATTCCCCCAAATTCCCCCCGGGACCTCCAATCTCCCCTGAGACCCCGCCCCTCGACAAAACCACGCCCATCCCCCTTTTGGCCACGCCCACCTCGTCTCCCATTGGCAGTCGCCCCCGCGGTGACCCGGAAGTGGCTCCGCCCAGGCCGTGCCCCGGAAGCGCAGCGGGAGCGGCGGGAGCGGTAGAGCGGCAGCCATGTGAGAGCGGCGGGGAAAATGGGGCAAAAACCGGGAAAAACGGGAAAAAAAACGGGGAGAAAACCGGAATGGGGAGGGGTAGGGAGGGGAGGGAGAGCGGGGGGAACGGGGGAGAGGCGGAAATGGGTAACGGGGGGACGCGGAACGGAGCCGGGCCTGGGCCTGGGCCTGGTTTGGTCTCTCTGCTGGCCCTGCCGCGGTCCCCGAATGTGTCCCGGTGTCCCCAGACCTGACCTTGTGTCCTCAGACCTGTCCCCGGACCTGTCCGGTGTCCCCAACCCTGTCCCCAAACCGGTCCTGTGTCCCCAAACGTGTCCCTTGTCCCCAGACCTGTCTCCATCCCTGTCTGGTGTCACTGAACCTGTCCCCAAACCTGTCCTGATGTCCCCAACCCTGTTCCCAAACCTGTCCTGGTCCCCAACCCTGTCCCCATCCCCGTCCTGGTGTCCCCAGACCTGTCCCCAAACCGGTCCCGGTGTCCCCAAACCGGTCCAGGTGTCCCCAAACCGGTCCTGTGTCCCCAAACCAGTCCTGTGTCCCCAAACGTGTCCCGGTGTCCCCAGACCTGTCCTGGTGTCCACAAACTTGTCCCCATCGCTGTCCTGGTGTCACCAAACCTGTCCCCAAACCTGTCCCATGTCCCCAAACCTGTCTTGCCCTTTCCTGTCACATCCCTGTCCGCAGGATCCAGGCGTCCCCAGACTGTCCCCCCATGTCCCAGTGTCCCCGTGCTGTCCCAGTGATGTCCCCAACGTCCCCCCGGTGTCCCCAATGTCCCCAGGAGCCTGCTAAACAATCCCAAGAGCGAGATGACCCCAAGGAACGATCTCCATGTCCCTGTGTCCCCTTGTTCCCCTGATTTCCGTGATGTCTCCATGACATCTCCATGATCCCACGATGTCCCCACGATGTCCCCAACGTCCCCCTGATGTCCCCAATGTCCCCCTGGTGTCCCCAATGTCCCCAGGAGCTCTTGAACAAGCCCAAGAGCGAGATGACCCCAAGGAACGGTCTCCACGTCCCTGTGTCCCCTTGTTCCCCTGATTTCCGTGATGTCCCCACAATGTCCCTGTTGTCCCCATGATGTCCCCAATGTCCCCCTGGTGTCCCCAATGTCCCCAGGAGCTGCTGAACAAGCCCAAGAGCAAGATGACCCCAAGGAACGACCTCCATGTCCCTGTGTCCCCTCGTTCCCCTGATTTCCGTGATGTCCCCACAATGTCCCTGTTGTCCCCATGATGTCCCCAACGTCCCCCCGGTGTCCCCAATGTCCCCAGGAGCTGCTGAACAAGCCCAAGAGCGAGATGACCCCAGAGAACAATCTCCATGTCCCTGTGTCCCCTCGTTCCCCTGATTTCTGTGATGTCTCCATGATCCCACGATGTCCCCACGATGTCCCCAACGTCCCCCTGATGTCCCCAACGTCCCCCCGATGTCCCCAGTGTCCCCAGGAGCTGCTGAACACTCCCAAGAGCTAGATGACCCCAAGGAACCACCTCCATGTCCCTGTGTCCCCTCGTTCCCCTGATTTCCGTGATGTCCCCACGATGTCCCTGTTGTCCTCACGATGTCCCCACGATGTCCCCAACGTCCCCCTGGTGTCCCCAATGTCCCCAGGAGCTGCTGAACAAGCCCAAGAGCTAGATGACCCCAAGGAACGATCTCCATGTCCCTGTGTCCCCTCGTTCCCCTGATTTCCATGATCTCTCCATGACATCTCCATGATCCCACGATGTCCCCACGATGTCCCCAACGTCCCCCCGCTGTCCCCAATGTCCCCAGGAGCTGCTGAACAAGCCCAAGAGCGAGATGACCCCAAGGAATGATCTCCATGTCCCTGTGTCCCCTCGTTCCCCTGATTTCCGTGATCTCTCCATGACATCTCCATGATCCCACGATGTCCCCACGATGTCCCCAACGTCCCCCTGGTGTCCCCAATGTCCCCAGGAGCTGCTGAACAATCCCAAGAGCGAGATGACCCCAGAGAACAATCTCCATGTCCCTGTGGCCCCTCGTTCCCCGGATTTCCGTGATGTCCCCACGATGTCCCTGTTGTCCCCATGATGTCCCCAACGTCCCCCTGATGTCCCCCTGGTGTCCCCAATGTCCCCAGGAGCTGCTGAACAAGCCCAAGAGCGAGATGACCCCAAGGAACGATCTCCATGTCCCTGTGTCCCCTTGTTCCCCTGATTTCCATGATGTCCCCACGATGTCCCTGATGCCCCCACGATGTCCCCATGATGTCCCTGATGCCCCCACGATGTTCCCAACGTCCCCCCGGTGTCCCCAATGTCCCCAGGAGCTGCTGAACAAGCCCAATAGCGAGATGACCCCAAGGAACGATCTCCATGTCCCTGTGTCCCCTCGTTCCCCGGATTTCCGTGATGTCCCCACGATGTCCCTGTTGTCCCCATGATGTCCCCAACGTCCCTGTGGTGTCCCCAATGTCCCCAGGAGCTGCTGAACAAGCCCAAGAGCGAGATGACCCCAGAGAACAATCTCCATGTCCCTGTGTCCCCTCGTTCCCCCGGATTTCCGTGATGTCCCCACGATGTCCCTGTTGTCCCCATGATGTCCCCAACGTCCCCCTGGTGTCCCCAATGTCCCCAGGAGCTGCTGAACAAGCCCAAGAGCAAGATGACCCCAAGGAATGATCTCCATGTCCCTGTGTCCCCTCGTTCCCCTGATTTCCATGATCTCCCCATGATGTCCCTGATGCCTCCACGATGTCCCCACGATGCCCCTGATGCCCCCACGATGTCCCCACGATGTCCCCAACGTCCCCCTGATGTCCCCAGTGTCCCCAGGAGCTGCTGAACAAGCCCAAGAGCGAGATGACCCCAAGGAACGATCTCCATGTCCCTGTGTCCCCTGATTTCCATGATCTCTCCATGATCCCACAATGTCCCCATGATGTCCCCAACGTCCCCCCGGTGTCCCCAATGTCCCCCTGGTGTCCCCAATGTCCCCAGGAGCTGCTGAACAAGCCCAAGAGCGAGATGACCCCAAGGAACGATCTCCATGTCCCTGTGTCCCCTCGTTCCCCTGATTTCCGTGATGTCTCCATGACATCTCCATGATCCCACGATGTCCCCACGATGTCCCTGTTGTCCCCACGATGTCCCCAATGTCCCTGTGGTGTCCCCAATGTCCCCAGGAGCTGCTGAACAAGCCCAAGAGCGAGATGACCCCAAGGAACGATCTCCATGTCCCTGTGTCCCCTCGTTCCCCTGATTTCCATGATGTCCCCACGATGTCCCTGTTGTCCTCACGATGTCCCCACTGTCCCCCTGATGTCCCCCTGGTGTCCCCAATGTCCCCAGGAGCTGCTGAACAATCCCAAGAGCGAGATGACCCCAAGGAACGATCTCTGTGTCTCCGTGTCCCCTCATTCCCCTGATTTCCGTGATCTCTCCATGATCTCTCCATGATCTCACGATGTCCCTGATGCCCCCACGATGTCCCCATGATGTCCCCACGATGTCCCCACGATGTCCCCAACGTCCCCCCGGTGTCCCCAATGTCCCCAGGAGCTGCTGAACAAGTCCAAGAGCAAGATGACCCCAAGGAACGATCTCTGTGTCTCCGTGTCCCCTCATTCCCCTGATTTCCGTGATCTCTCCATGATATCTCCATGATCTCACAATGTCCCCACGATGTCCCCAACATCCCCCTGATGTCCCCAATGTCCCCCTGGTGTCCCCAATGTCCCCAGGAGCTGCTGAACAAGCCCAAGAGCGAGATGACCCCAAGGAACGATCTCCATGTCCCTGTGTCCGTTCGTTCCCCTGATTTCCATGATCTCTCCATGATCCCACAATGTCCTCACGATGTCCCCAACGTCCCCCCGGTGTCCCCAATGTCCCCAGGAGCCTGCTGAACAAGCCCAAGAGCGAGATGACCCCCGAGGAGCTGCAGAAGCGCGAGGAGGAGGAGTTCAACACGGGCCCGCTGTCGGTGCTGACGCAGAGCGTCAAGAACAACACCCAGGTGCTCATCAACTGCCGCAACAACAAGAAGCTGCTGGGCCGCGTCAAGGCCTTCGACAGGTGTGTCCTCCGTGTCCCCAAGGTGTCACCGGGGTCCCCAAGGTGTCACCGAGGTCCCCATGCTGTCACCTGAGTCGGATCAGTGTCCCCATGGTGTCCCCGTGGTGGGCTCGGTGTCATCGTGGGTTCCCCTGGGCCTTCAGCAGATTCATCTCCGGGGTTTTCAGTGTCCCTAAAGTGTCCCCAAGGTGTCACTGTGGTCCTCGAGGTGTCACCGAGGTCCCCATGCTGTCACCAGGGTCGGATCAGTGTCCCCATGGTGTCCCCGTGGTGGGCTCGGTGTCATCGTGGGTTCACCTGGGCCTTCAGCAGATTCATCTCCGGGGTTTTCAGTGTCCCCAAGGTGTCCCCAAGGTGTCACCAGGGTCCTCAAGGTGTCACCTGGGTCCCTATGATGTCCCCATGGTGTCCCCAAGGTCAGCTCAGTGTCATCATGGGTTCCCATGGGCCTTCAGCAGATTCATCTCCGGGGTTTTCAATGTCCCCAAGGTGTCACCAAGGTCCCTATGATGTCACGTGAGTCGGATTAGTGTCCCCATGGTGTCCCCATGGTGGGCTCAGTGTCATCATGGGTTCCCGTGGGCCTTCAGCAGATTCATCTCCGGGGTTTTCAGTGTCCCTAAAGTGTCCCCAAGTTGTCACCGGGGTCCCCACGGTGTCACCTGCGTTTTTCCCCCCAAACTCCATTTCCTGATCCCAAATCCCATTTTCCCCCCCAAATTCCCATTTTTCCCCCCAAATTCCCATTTTTTCCCCAAAACTCCATTTCCTGTCCCCTAAAATCCCCATTTTTCCCCCAAAACCCCCTTTTTTTCTCTCCAAAAATCCCATTTTCTTTCCTAAAATCCCCATTTTTCCCCCAAAACCCCCTTTTTTCTCTCCAAAAACCCCATTTTCTTTCCTAAAATCCCCATTTTTCCCCCAAAACCCCTTTTTTTCTCTCCAAAAATCCCATTTTCTTTCCCAAAATCCCATTTTTCCCCCAAAACCACCTTTTTTCTCTCCAAAAATCCCATTTTCTTTCCCAAAATCCCCATTTTTCCCCCAAAACCCCCTTTTTTCTCTCCAAAAATCCCATTTTCTTTCCCAAAATCCCATTTTTCCCCCCAAACACCCCATTCTCCCCCCCAAATCCCATTTTCCCCCCAAATTCCCATTTTTCCCCCCCAATTCCCATTTTTTCCCCCCAAACTCCATTTCCTATCCCCTAAAATCCCCATTTTTTCCCCAAAATCCCCATTTTTTCCCCCAAAACCCCCTTTTTTCTC
Organism: Haemorhous mexicanus; assembly: GCF_027477595.1. NCBI lineage: Eukaryota > Metazoa > Chordata > Aves > Passeriformes > Fringillidae > Haemorhous > Haemorhous mexicanus. Next base: position 53,146 of record NW_026775993.1, read on the forward strand.
TCCAAAAATCCCATTTTCTCTCCCAAAATCCCATTTTTCCCCCAAAACCACCTTTTTTCTCTCCAAAAACCCCATTTTCTTTCCCAAAATCCCCATTTTTCCCCCAAAACCCCCTTTTTTCTCTCCAAAAACCCAATTTTCTTTCCCAAAATCCCCATTTTTCTCCCCCAAAACCCCAAATTTTTTCCCAAAATCCCAAATTTTTTCCCCAAAAATCCCAAATTTTTTCCCCCCAGGCACTGTAACATGGTGCTGGAGAACGTCAAGGAGATGTGGACGGAGGTGCCCAAGAGCGGCAAAGGCAAGAAGAAATCCAAGCCCGTCAACAAGGACCGCTACATCTCCAAGATGTTCCTGCGCGGGGACTCCGTCATCGTCGTGCTCCGCAACCCCCTCATCGCTGGGAAGTAGGGATGGACGTCCCTGGAACCTTCCAGAACCTTCCAGAACCTTCCAGAATCTTCCCAGAACCTTCCAGAACCTCCCAGAGCGACTCCGTCATCGTCGTGCTCCACAACCCCCTCATCGCTGGGAAATTGGGAATTCCTGATGGGAACATCCTCTGGAACCTTCCAGAACCTTCCCAGAACCTTCCCAGAACCTTCCGGAACCTCCCAGAGTGACTCCATCATAGTCGTGCTCGGCAACCCCCTCATCGCTGGGAAGTAGAGATGGATGTCCCTGGAACCTTCCAGAACCTTCAGGAACCACCCCAGAACCTTCCAGAACCATCCTAGAGCGACTCCGTCATCGTCGTGCTCCGCAACCCCCTCATCGCTGGGAAATAGGGATGGACAGGACATCCTTGGAACCTTCCAGAACCTTCAGGAACCACCCCAGCTCCATCCCTGGAACCTTCCAGAACCTTCCAGAACCCTCCCAGAGCGACTCCGTCATCGTCGTGCTCCGCAACCACCTCATCGCTGGGAAGTAGGGATGGACATCCCTGGAACCTTCCAGAACCTTCAGGAACCTTCCCAGAACCTTCCCAGAGCAATTCCGTCATCGTCGTGCTCCGCAACCCCCTCATCGCTGGGAGGTAGGGATGGACGTCCCTGGAACCTTCCAGAACCTTCAGGAACCACCCCAGATCCATCCCTGGAACCTTCCAGAACCTTCCCAGAACCTTCCAGAACCATCCCAAAGCGACTCCGTCATCGTCGTGCTCCGCAACCCCCTCATCGCTGGGAAATAGGGATGGACGTCCCTGGAACCTTCCAGAACCTTCCCAGAACCTTCCGGAACCATCCCAGAGCGACTCCGTCATCGTCGTGCTCCGCAATCCCCTCATCACTGGGAAGTAGGGATGGACGTCCCTGGAACCTTCCAGAACCTTCAGGAACCACCCCAGAACCTTCCAGAACCATCCCAGAGCGACTCCGTCATCGTCGTGCTCCGCAACCCCCTCATCGCTGGGAAGTAGAGATGGACATCCTTGGAACCTTCCAGAACCGTCAGGAACCACCCCAGCTCCATCCCTGGAACCTTCTGGAACCTTCCAGAACCATCCCAGAGCGACTCCGTCATCGTCGTGCTCCGCAACCCCCTCATTGCTGGGAAGTAGGGATGGACGTCCCTGGAACCTTCCAGAACCTTCCAGAACCTTCCCTGAACCTTCCAGAACCATCCCAGAGCAACTCCGTCATCGTCGTGCTCCGCAACCCCCTCATCGCTGGGAAGTAGGGATGGACGTCCCTGGAACCTTCCAGAACCTTCAGGAACCTTCCCAGAACCATCCCTGGAACCTTCCAGAACCACCCCAGAACCTTCCAGAACCTTCCAGAACCATCCCAGAGCGACTCCGTCATCGTCGTGCTCCGCAACCCCCTCATCGCTGGGAAGTAGGGATGGACATCCCTGGAACCTTCCAGAACCTTCCGGAACCTCCCAGAACGTTCCGGAACCTCCCAGAGCGACTCCGTCATTGTCGTGCTCCACAACCCCCTCATCGCTGGGAAATAGGGATGGACGTCCCTGGAACCTTCCAGAACCTTCCGGAACCACCCCAGATCCATCCCTGGAACCTTCCAGAACCACCCCAGAACCTTCCAGAACCATCCCAGAGCGACTCCGTCATCGTCGTGCTCCGCAACCCGCTCATCGCTGGGAAATAGAGATGGACATCCATGGAACCTTCCAGAACCTTCCCAGATCCCTCAGAACCTTCCAGAACCATCCCAGAGCGACTCCGTCATCGTCGTGCTCCGCAACCCCCTCATCGCTGGGAAGTAGAGATGGACATCCCTGGAACCTTCCAGAACCTTCCAGAACCTTCAGGAACCACCCCAGATCCATCCCTGGAACCTTCCAGAACCTTCCAGAACCTTCCAGAACCACCCCAGAACCTTCCAGAACCATCCCAGAGCGACTCCGTCATCGTCGTGCTCCGCAACCCCCTCATCGCTGGGAAGTAGAGATGGACATCCATGGAACCTTCCAGAACCTTCCGGAACCATCCCAGCTCCATCCCTGGAACCTTCCAGAACCACCCCAGAACCTTCCCAGAACCTTCCAGAACCTTCCAGAACCATCCCAGAGCGACTCCGTCATCGTCGTGCTCCACAACCCCCTCATCGCTGGGAAGTAGGGATGGACATCCATGGAACCTTCCAGAACCTTCCCAGAACCACCCCAGATCCATCCCTGGAACCTTCCAGAACCTTCCCAGAACCTTCCAGAACCCTCCCAGAGCGACTCCGTCATCGTCGTGCTCCGCAACCCCCTCATCGCTGGGAAGTAGAGATGGACGTCCCTGGAACCTTCCAGAACCTTCTGGAACCTTCCCAGCTCCATCCCTGGAATCTTCCAGAACCTTCCAGAACCATCCCAGAGCGACTCCGTCATCGTCGTGCTCTGCAACCCCCTCATTGCTGGGAAATAGGGATGGACGTCCCTGGAACCTTCCAGAACCTTCCAGAACCTTCCAGAACCTTCCACAACCACCCCAGAACCTTCCAGAACCTTCCCAGAACCTTCCAGAACTTCCCCAGATTTTCTTCCTGGATCTTTCTGGAACCTTCCAGAACTTCCCCACATTTCCCCCTGGATCTTTCTGGAACCTTCCAGAACTTCCCCACATTTCCCCCTGGATCTTTCTGGAACCTTCCAGAACCTTCCCAGATTTCCCCCTGGATCTTTCTGGAACCTTCCGGAACTTCCCCAGATTTCCCCTTGGATCTTTCTGGAACCTTCCAGAACTTTCCCAGATTTCCCCCTGGATCTTTCTGGAACCTTCCAGAACTTTCTCAGATTTTCCCCAGGATCTTTCTGGAACCTTCCAGAACTTTCCCAGATTTCCCCCTGGATCTTTCTGGAACCTTCCAGAACTTTCCCAGATTTCCCCCTGGATCTTTCTGGAACCTTCCAGAACTTTCTCAGATTTTCCCCAGGATCTTTCTGGAACCTTCCAGAACTTTCCCAGATTTCCCCCTGGATCTTTCTGGAACCTTCCAGAACTTTCCCAGATTTCCCCCTGGATCTTTCTGGAACCTTCCGGAACCTTCCCAGATTTCCCCCAGGATCTTTCTGGAACCTTCCAGAACTTTCCCAGATTTTCCCCAGGATCTTTCTGGAACCTTCCAGAACTTTCCCAGATTTCCCCCTGGATCTTTCTGGAACCTTCCAGGACTTCCCCAGATTTCCCCCTGGATCTTTCTGGAACCTTTCCCAGATTTCCCCCTGGATCTTTCTGGAACCTTCCAGAACTTTCCCACATTTCCCCCTGGATCTTTCTGGAACCTTCTGGAACCTTCCCAGATTTCCCCCTGGATCTTTCTGGAACCTTCCAGAACTTTCCCATATTTCCCCCTGGATCTTTCTGGAACCTTCCAGACCTTTCCCAGATTTTCTCCCTGGATCTTTCTGGAACCTTCCAGAACTTTCCCACATTTCCCCCTGGATCTTTCTGGAACCTTCCAGAACTTTCCCAGATTTCCCCTTGGATCTTTCTGGAACCTTCCAGAACTTTCCCAGATTTCCCCCAGGATCCCACAAATCCCCTCCCCCCATTCCTGGCCAAAGTTTGGGGGATTTTGGGTTTTTTTGGGGGGATTTTGGGTTTTTTTGGGGGAATTTTTTGGAAGGATTTTGGGGATTTTTTGGGAAGGATTTTGGGGATTTTTGGGAAGGATTTTGGGGTTTTTTGGGATGGTTTTTGGGGATTTTTGGGGAAGGATTTTGGGGTTTTTTGGGAGGATTTTGGGGCTTTTTGGAGAAGAATTTTGGGATTTTTTGGGGGGATTTTTTGGAAAGATTTTGGGGTTTTTTTGGGAGGATTTTGGGGTTTTTTGGAGGATTTGGGGGAAGGATTTTGGGTCTTTTTGGAGAAGAATTTTGGGTTTTTTTGGGGGGATTTTTTGGAAGGATTTTGGGGTTTTTTGGGGGGATTTTGGGGCTGTCCCCATCAATAAATTCTGTTTTGGTACCGGTGTCACCTCGTGTGTCCCCTCCCCCCCCCTCCACGTGTCCCCAAATTTGTCACCCCCTCCCCAAAAATGACACAAAAAAAAAACCAACCCAGGAGCATCCAAAGTTTTTTATTCCCAAAAAATCCCAAAAAAAGGAAAAAAAGGGGGGAGACACCACGGGGGGGGAGGGGACAGCAAAGGGGGCGTGTCCCAATTTGGGGAGGGGGAGGGGGGCTGGGACCCCCCCTCAGATTTTCTTCTTCTGCGGCCGGACCCTCGGGAAGAGCTGGGGGGGGAAGGGGAGGTGAGACCCCCACCCCAAAAAATAAAACCTGACCGAAAAAATTGAATCCAACCCCAAAAAAATCCCCAATCCCCAAAAAATCCCAATCCCCAAAAAATCCTACTCCCAAAAAACCCCAATCCCAAAAACTAACCAACCCCCCCAAAAAATCCCAAACCCAAAAACTAAAACCAAACCCCCAAAAAAATCCCAATCCCCAAAAAATCCCAATCCCAAAAAATAAAACCTAACCCCAAAAAATAAAATCCAAACCCCAAAAAATAAAACACCACCCCCAAAAAAATAAACCCCAAAAAAACTTAATCCCAAAAAAAACCAACACCAAAAAAAATCCCAATCTCCCCCCCAAAAAAACTCAAAAACCCAAAAAATCCCAAACTCAAAAAGTAAAACCAAAAGCCCCCAAAATCCCAATCCCAAAAAAATCCCAATCCCAAAAAAATCCCAATCCAAAAAATCCCAACCTCAAAAACAATCCCAATCCCAAAACCCCCCAAAATTCAAAACCAAACCCCAATCCCAAAAAAAATCCCAATCCCCAAACCCCCCAAAATTAAAAAAAAAATCCCAATCCCAAAAAAATCCCAATCCCAAAACCCCCCAAAATCCCAATCCCAAAAAAATCCCAATCCCCCAAAAAAAAAATCCCAATCCCAAAATTCCAAAAAAAATCCCAATCCCAAAATTCCAAAAAAAATCCCAATCCCAAAAAAATCCCAACCCCAAAAAATCCCAATCCCAAAAAATCCCAATCCCCAAAAAAAATCCCAATCCCAAAAAATCCCAATAATCTTCAAAATTAAAAAAAAAAATCCCAATCCCAAAACCCCCCAAAATTCCAAAAAAATCCCAAACCCAAAAAATCCCAAACCCAAAAAATCCCAATCCAAAAAATCCCAATCCCAAAAAATCCCAATAATCTTCAAAATTCAAAAAAAAAATCCCAATCCCCAAACCCCCCAAAATTAAAAAAAAAAATCCCAATCCCAAAAAAATCCCAATCCCAAAACCCCCCAAAATCCCAATCCCAAAAAAATCCCAATCCCCCAAAAAAAAAAATCCCAATCCCAAAATTCCAAAAAAAATCCCAATCCCAAAAAAAAATCCCAACCCCAAAAAATCCCAATAATCTTCAAAATTACAAAAAAAATCCCAATTCCAAAATCCCCCAAAATTCCAAAAAAATCCCAAACCCAAAAAATACCAAACCCAAAAAATCCCAATCCAAAAAATCCCGATCCCAAAAAAAAAATCCCAATCCAAAAAATCCCAATCCCAAAAAATCCCAATAATCTTCAAAATTCAAAAAAAAAAATCCCAATCCCAAAACCCCCCAAAATTCCAAAAAAATCCCAAACCCAAAAAATCCCAATCCCAAAAAAATCCCAACCTCAAAACAAATCCCAATCTCAAAAAAGGAAAAAATCCCAATCCCAAAACCCCCCAAAATTCCAAAAAAAAAAAAATCCCAATCCCAAAAAATCCCAATCCCAAAAATAAAATTCCCAATCCCAAAACCCCCCAAAATTCCAAAAAAAAAAAAAATCCCAATCCCAAAAAATCCCAATCCAAAAAATCCCAATCCCAAAAATCCCCCCAAGGTTATGGGGGGGGTTGTGGGACCCCCACCCAAAATCACCTCCAGCCCCTCCCCAATGGATTTATCCCCTCTAAGACCCCTCCCCAAACCCTTTATGACCTCTAAGACCCCTCCCACATGGATTTAACCCCTCTAAGACCCCTCCCCAAACCCTTTATGACCTCTAAGACCACTCCGCAATGGATTTATCCCCTCTAAGACCCCTCCCCAAACCCTTTATACCCCATATAACCCCTCCATAATGGATTTAACCCCTCTAAGACCCCTCCCCAAACCCTTTATCCCCTCTAAGACCCCTCCCCAAAACCCTTTATCCCCTATAGGACCCCTCCCCAATGGATTTAACCCCTCTAAGACCCCTCCCCAAACCCTTTATCCCCTCTAAGACCCCTCCCCAATGGATTTATCCCCTCTAAGACCCCTCCCCAATGGATTTATCCCCTCTAAGACCCCTCCCCAATGGATTTATCCCTCTAAGACCCCTCCCCAAACCCTTTATCTCCCATAAGACCCCTCCCCAAACCCTTTATCCCCTACAGGACCCCCTCCCCAATGGATTTATCCCCTCTAAGACCCCTCCCCAAACCCTTTATCCCCTCTAAGACCCCTCCCCAAACCCTTTATACCCCATATAACCCCTCCATAATAGATTTAACCCCTTTAGGACCCCTCCCCAAACCCTATCTATCCCCTACAGGACCCCTCCCCAAACCCTTTATCCCCTCTAAGACCCCTCCCCAAACCCTTATCCCCCCTAAGACCCCTCCCAATAGACCTAACCCTATGGGACCCCTCCCCAAACCCTTTATCCCCCCTTAAGACCCCTCCCCAAACCCTTTATCCCCTACAGGACCCCTCCCCAAACCCTTTATCCCCTCTAAGACCCCTCCCCAAACCCTTTATACCCCATAGGACCCCTCCCAATGGATTTTAACTCCTCTAAGACCCCTCCCCAAACCCTTTATCCCCCATAGGACCCCTCCCCAATGGATTTAACCCCTCTAAGACCCCTCCCCAAACCCTTTATCCCCTCTGAGACCCCTCCCACATGGATTTATCCCCTCTAAGACCCCTCCCCAAACCCTTTATACCCTCTTAAGACCCCTCCCCAATGGATTTAACCCCTCCAAGACCCCTCCCCAAACCCTTTATCCCCTCTAAGACCCCTCCCCAAACCCTTTATCCCCTACAGGACCCCTCCCCAATGGATTTAACCCCCTCTAAGACCCCTCCCCAAACCCTTTATCCCCTATAGGACCCCTCCCCAAACCCTTTATACCCTCTAAGACCCCTCCCCAAACCCTTTATACTCCATATAACCCCTCCCCAATGGATTTAACCCCTCTAAGACCCCTCCCCAAACCCTTTATGACCTCTAAGACCCCTCCCCAAACACTTTATGCCCTACAGGACCCCTCCCCAAACCCTTTATCCCCTCTAAGACCCCTCCCCAAACCCTTTATACTCCATATAACCCCTCCCCAATGGATTTAACCCCTCTAAGACCCCTCCCCAAACCCTTTATCCCCTACAGGACCCCTCCCCAAATCCCCCACCCCTCTCAGGTGACCCTCAGCCCCCTCCTCACCCCGAAGTAGTTGCGGGGCACGTATCCCTCGTGGCCGTAGAGGGACCCCCACCACCAGTCGAGCTCCTCGGGGGGCTCGCGGCGCAGCACGGTCACCGGCTCGCCCTCGCGGAACGACAGCTCGTCCCCGAACTCGGCGCTGTAGTCCCAGAGCGCGTACACCACGCCGCTGTTCAGCACCCCCATGCCCTGCTCCACCTCTGTGGGGACACCCCAAACCCAGAGGGTCACCCCAAAACCCAGAGGGTCACCCCAGAACTGCCCCGAGACCCCCAGACCACCCCCGAGCACAAAAACATCAACAGAAACCCCAAATATCCCCAAAAATCCCCAACCCACACCACGCTGCTGTTCAGCACCCCCATGCCCTGCTCCACCTCTGCGGGGACACCCCAAAACCCAGAGGGTCACCCCAGAACTGCCCCGAGACCCCCAGACCACCCCAGTACCAGCACATGGACAGAAATCCCAAATATCTCCAAAAAATCCCCAAATATCCCCAACCCACACCACGCCGCTGTTCAGCACCCCCATGCCCTGCTCCACCTCTGCGGGGACACCCCAAAACCCAGAGGGTCACCCCAAACCCAGAGGGTCACCCCAAAATTCAGATTGTCACCCCAAAACTGCCCCGAGACCCCCAGACCACCCCCGAGCACAAAAACATCAACAGAAACCCCAAAAATCCCCAAATATCCCCAACCCACACCACGCCGCTGTTCAGCACCCCCATGCCCTGCTCCACCTCTGTGGGGTCACCCCAAACCCCGAGGGTCACCCCAAAACCGCCCCGAGACCCCCAGACCACCCCCGAGCACAAAAACATCAACAGAAACCCCAAAAAATCCCCAAATATCCCCAACCCACACCACGCCGCTGTTCAGCACCCCCATGCCCTGCTCCACCTCTGCGGGGACACCCCAAAACCCAGAGGGTCACCCCAAAATTCAGATTGTCACCCCAAAACTGCCCCGAGACCCCCAGACCACCCTGGTACCAGCACATGGACAGAAACCCCAAAAATCCCCCAAATATCCCCAAAAATCCCCAACCCACACCACGCCGCTGTTCAGCACCCCCATGCCCTGCTCCACCTCTGTGGGGACACCCCAAAACCCAGAGGGTCACCCCAAAACCGCCCCGAGACCCCCACACCACCCCCGTGCACAAAAACATCAACAGAAACCCCAAAAATCCCCAAATATCCCCAAAAATCCCCAAATATCATCAAATCTCCCCAAATCCCCCCTGTTCAGCACCTCCATGCCCTGCTCCACCTCTGCGGGGACACCCCAAACCCAGAGGGTCACCCCAAAACCCAGAGGGTCACCCCAAAACCGCCCCGAGACCCCCAGACCACCCTGGTACCAGCACATGGACAGAAATCCCAAAAATCCCCCAAATATCCCCAAATATCCCCAACCCACACCACGCCGCTGTTCAGCACCCCCATGCCCTGCTCCACCTCTGCGGGGACACCCCAAAATTCAGATTGTCACCCCAAAACTGCCCCGAGACCCCCAGACCACCCCCGTGCACAAAAACATCAACAGAAACCCCAAAAATGCTCAAATATCCCCAAATATCCCCAACCCACACCACGCCGCTGTTCAGCACCCCCATGCCCTGCTCCACCTCTGCGGGGTCACCCCAAAACCCAGAGGGTCACCCCAAAATTCAGATTGTCACCCCAAAACTGCCCCGAGACCCCCAGATCACCCCCGAGCACAAAAACATCCATAGTAACCCCAAAAATGCTCAAATATCCCCAAAAATCCCCAAATATCATCAAATCTCCCCAAATCCCCGCTGTTCAGCACCCTCATGCCCTGCTCCACCTCTGCGGGGACAACCCAAACCCCGAGGGTCACCCCAAAATTCAGATTGTCACCCCAAAATTCAGATTGTCACCCCAAAACCGCCCCGAGACCCCCAGACCACCCCGGTACCAGCACATTGACAGAAACCCCAAATATCTCCAAAAAATCCCCAAATATCCCCAACCCACACCACGCCGCTGTTCAGCACCCCCATGCCCTGCTCCACCTCTGCGGGGACACCCCAAACCCCGAGGGTCACCCCAAAATTCAGATTGGCACCCCAAAACCGCCCCGAGACCCCCAGACCACCCCCGTGCACAAAAACATCAACAGAAACCCCAAAAAATCCCCAAATATCCCCAACCCACACCACGCCGCTGTTCAGCACCCCCATGCCCTGCTCCACCTCTGCGGGGACACCCCAAAACCCAGAGGGTCACCCCAAAATTCAGATTGTCACCCCAAAACTGCCCCGAGACCCCCAGACCACCCTGGTACCCAGCACATGGACAGAAACCCCAAAAATCCCCCAAATATCCCCAAAAATCCCCAACCCACACCACGCCGCTGTTCAGCACCCCCATGCCCTGCTCCACCTCTGTGGGGACACCCCAAACCCAGAGGGTCACCCCAAAATTCAGATTGTCACCCCCAAATTCAGATTGTCACCCCAAAACTGCCCCGAGACCCCCAGACCACCCCGGTACAAGCACATCGACAGAAATCCCAAAAATCCCCCAAATATCCCCAAATATCCCCAACCCACACCACGCCGCTGTTCAGCACCCCCATGCCCTGCTCCACCTCTGCGGGGACACCCCAAAACCCAGAGGGTCACCCCAAAACCCAGAGGGTCACCCCAAAACCGCCCCGAGACCCCCAGACCACCCCGGTACCAGCACATCGACAGAAATCCCAAATATCCCCAAAAATCCCCAAATATCCCCAAATCTCCCCAAATCCCCGCTGTTCAGCACCCCCATGCCCTGCTCCACCTCTGTGGGGACACCCCAAAACCCAGAGGGTCACCCCAAAATTCAGATTGTCACCCCAAAACCGCCCCGAGACCCCCAGACCACCCCGGTACCCAGCACATTGACAGAAATCCCAAATATCCCCAAAAATCCCCAAATATCGGTAGATCGCCCCAAATCCCCGCTGTTCAGCACCCCCATGCCCTGCTCCACCTCTGCGGGGACACCCCAAAACCCAGAGGGTCACCCCAGAACCGCCCCGAGACCCCCAGACCACCCCGGTACCAGCACATCGACAGAAATCCCAAATATCTCCAAAAAATCCCCAAAAATCCCCAACCCACACCACGCCGCTGTTCAGCACCCCCATGCCCTGCTCCACCTCTGCGGGGACACCCCAAACCCCGAGGGTCACCCCAAAATTCAGATTGTCACCCCCAAATTCAGATTGTCACCCCAAAACCGCCCCGAGACCCCAAACCCTACCTGGTACCCAAAAACATCAACAGAAACCCCAAAAATCCCCCAAACCCCACACCCCCCACATCCCCAGTCCCTCCCATCACCCCCAGCCCCTCTCCCAGTCCATCCAGTCCATCCCAGTCCCCCCCAGTCCATCCAGTCCCTCCCAGTCCCTCCCAGTCCCTCCCAGTGCAGACCAGTGAGGTAGCTGGAGCAGTCGGCGTAGCCCTCGCGGTACTGGTCGCACCATAAACCCCCAGTACCCCATAACCCCACACCCCCAGTCCCTCCCAGTCCATCCCAGTCCATCCCAGTCCATCCCAATCCATCCCAGTCTGTCCCAGTCCATCCCAGTTCATCCCAGTCCAGACCAGTGAGGTAGCTGGAGCAGTCGGCGTAGCCCTCGCGGTACGGGTCACACCATAAACCCCCAGTACCCCATAACCCCACACCCCAGCCCCTCTCCCAGTCCCTCCCAGTCCATCCCAGTCCCTCCCAGTCCCTCCCAGTCCATCCCAGTCCCTCCCAGTCCATCCCAGTCCCTCCCAGTGCAGACCAGTGAGGTAGCTGGAGCAGTCGGCGTAGCCCTCGCGGTACAGGTGACACCATAAACCCCCAGTACCCCATAACCCCAATCCCAGTACCCCATAACCCCACACCCCCAGCCCTCTCCCAGTCCCTCCAGTCCCTCCCAGTCCCTCCCAGTGCTCCCAGTGCAGACCAGTGAGGTAGCTGGAGCAGTCGGCGTAGCCCTCGCGGTACGGGTGACACCATAAACCCCCAGTACCCCATAACCCCACACCCCCAGCCCCTCTCCCAGTCCCTCCCAGTCCCTCCCAGTGCTCCCAGTGCAGACCAGTGAGGTAGCTGGAGCAGTCGGCATAGCCCTCGCGGTACGGGTGACACCATAAACCCCATAACCCCAATCCCAGTACCCCATAACCCCACACCCCCAGCCCCTCTCCCAGTCCCTCCCAGTCCCTCCCAGTCCATCCCAGTCCCTCCCAGTCCAGACCAGTGAGGTAACTGGAGCAGTCGGCGTAGCCCTCGCGGTACGGGTCGCACCATAAACCCCCAGTACCCCATAACCCCAATCCCAGTACCCCAGTACCCCATAACCCTACACCCCCAGTCCCTCCCAGTCCCTCCCAGTCCATCCCAGTCCCTCCCAGTCCCTCCCAGTCCATCCCAGTCCCTCCCAGTCCATCCCAGTCCCTCCCAGTCCCTCCCAGTGCAGACCAGTGAGGTAGCTGGAGCAGTCGGCGTAGCCCTCGCGGTACGGGTGACACCATAAACCCCCAGTACCCCATAACCCCACACCCCCAGTCCCTCTCCCAGTCCCTCCCAGTCCATCCCAGTCCCTCCCAGTCCATCCCAGTCCATCCCAGTCCCTCCCAGTCCCTCCCAGTGCAGACCAGTGAGGTAACTGGAGCAGTCGGCGTAGCCCTCACGGTACGGGTCACACCATAAACCCCCAGTACCCCATAACCCCACACCCCCAGCCCCTCTCCCAGTCCATCCCAGTCCCTCCCAGTCCCTCCCAGTCCCTCCCAGTGCTCCCAGTGCAGACCAGTGAGGTAACTGGAGCAGTCGGCGTAGCCCTCGCAGTACGGGTGACACCACAAACCCCCAGTACCCCATAACCCCACACCCCCAGCCCCTCTCCCAGTCCATCCCAGTCCATCCCAGTCCCTCCCAGTCCCTCCCAGTGCAGACCAGTGAGGTAGCTGGAGCAGTCGGCGTAGCCCTCGCGGTACGGGTCACACCATAAACCCCCAGTACCCCATAACCCCAATCCCAGTACCCCATAACCCCACACCCCCAGTCCCTCCCAGTCCCTCCCAGTCCTCCCAGTCCATCCCAGTCCCTCCCAGTCCCTCCCAGTCCATCCCAGTGCTCCCAATGCAGACCAGTGAGGTCGCTGGAGCAGTCGGCGTAGCCCTCGCGGTACGGGTGACACCATAAACCCCCAGTACCCCATAACCCCACACCCCCAGTACATCCCAGTCCCTCCCAGTCCCTCCCAGTCCCTCCCAGTCCCTCGCAGTGCAGACCAGTGAGGTAGCTGGAGCAGTCGGCGTAGCCCTCGCAGTACGGGTCACACCATCAACCCCCAGTACCCCATAACCCCACACCCCAGCCCCTCTCCCAGTCCATCCCAGTCCTCCCAGTCCCTCCCAGTCCCTCCCAGTCCCTCCCAGTGCAGACCAGTGAGGTAGCTGGAGCAGTCGGCGTAGCCCTCGCGGTACGGGTCACACCATAAACCCCCAGTACCCCATAACCCCAATCCCAGTACCCCATAACCCCACACCCCCAGCCCCTCTCCCAGTCCCTCCCAGTCCCTCCCAGTCCCTCCCAGTCCATCCCAGTCCCTCCCAGTCCATCCCAGTCCATCCCAGTGCAGACCAGTGAGGTATCTGGAGCAGTCGGCGTAGCCCTCGCAGTACGGGTCACACCATAAACCCCCAGTACCCCATAACCCCACACCCCCAGCCCCTCTCCCAGTCCCTCCCAGTCCCTCCCAGTCCATCCCAGTCCCTCCCAGTGCAGACCAGTGAGGTAGCTGGAGCAGTCGGCGTAGCCCTCGCGGTACAGGTGACACCATAAACCCCCAGTACCCCATAACCCCACACCCCCAGCCCCTCCCAGTCCCTCCCAGTGCTCCCAGTGCAGACCAGTGAGGTAGCTGGAGCAGTCGGCGTAGCCCTCGCGGTACGGGTCGCATTTCTCCACCGCCAGGCTGCCGTCGCTGGCCGTGGTGGCGAAGATGGCGGCGCCGTGGCGCACCAGGGCCACGCACACGCCGGTGTCGTTGCACGAGGCCGCGCAGTGCAGGGGGGTCCTGCCAAACCAGAGACCCCAAAAATCGGGGGATGCGCCCCAAAAGTTGGGGGGCGGCCCCAGAAGTTGTGGGATCACCCCCCCCCCCCTTCAAAAAAAATCTGTTTGGTTATAGGGTGGGGGGAGGGTTTAATTACAGGTCATTAGTAGGGAATTAAGGATGCCGGGAGTTTTGGGGTCACCGAGGGTTTGGGGGTTTTGGGGGGTTTTGGGGTCACTGAGGGTTTGGGGAGCACTGAGGGGTTCTGGGGTCACCGAGGGTTTGGGGGGTTTGGGGGCACCGAGGGTTTGGGGAGCACTGAGGGGTTTTGGGGTCACTGAGGGTTTGGGGAGCACTGAGGGGTTTTGGGGTCACTGAGGGTGTGGGGTTGTTTAGGGGGTTTTGGGGTCAATGAGGATTTGGGGGTTTTGGGGTCACCGAGGGTTTGGGGGTTTTGGGGTCACCGAGGGTTTGGGGTTTATTGGGGTCACTGAGGGTTTGGGGGGTTTTGGGGTCACCGAGGGTTTTGGGGTTTTGGGGTCACTGAGGGTTTGGGGGGTTTTGGGGTCACCGAGGGTTTTGGGGTTTTTGGGGTCACCGAGGGTTTGGGGAGCAATGAGGGGTTTTGGGGTCACCGAGGGTTTGGGGAGCACTGAGGGGTTTTGGGGTCACCGAGGGTTTGGGGAGCACTGAGGGGTTTTGGGGTCACCGAGGGTTTGGGGTTGTTTAGGGGGTTTTGGGGTCACTGAGGATTTGGGGGTTTTGGGGTCACCGAGGGTTTGGGGATTTTGGGGGGTTTTGGGGTCACTGAGGGTTTGGGGGGTTTTGGGGTGACCGAGGGTTTGGGGGTTTTGGGGTCACCGAGGGTTTGGGGGGTTTTGGGGGGGTTTTGGGGTCACCGAGGGTTTGGGGGGTTTTGGGTTATGGGGTCACTGAGGGTTTGGGGGTTTTGGGGTCACTGGGGGTTTTGGGGTCACCGCGGGTTTGGGGGTTTTGGGGTCACTGAGGGTTTGGGGGGTTTTGGGGGGTTTTGGGGTCACTGAGGGTTTGGGGGTTTTGGGGTCACTGAGGGTTTGGGGAGCACTGAGGGGTTTTGGGGTCACCGAGGGTTTGGGGGTGTTCAGGGGGTTTTGGGGTCACCGAGGGTTTGGGGGGTTTGGGGTCACTGAGGGTTTGGGGGGGGTTTTGGGGTCACCGAGGGTTTGGGGGGGATTTTGGGGTCACCGAGGGTTTGGGGGGTTTTGGGGGGTTTTGGGGTCACTGAGGGTTTGGGGGGTTTTGGGGGGGTTTTGGGGTCACCGAGGGTTTGGGGGTTTTGGGGGGGTTTTGGGGTCACCGAGGGTTTGGGGGGTTTGGGGTCACCGAGGGTTTGGGGGTGTTCAGGGGGTTTTGGGGTCACTGAGGGTTTGGGGGTTTTGGGGTCACCGAGGGTTTGGGGGGTTTTGGGGTCACCGAGGGTTTGGGGGTTTTGGGGTCACCGAGGGTTTGGGGAGCACTGAGGGGTTCTGGGGTCACCGAGGGTTTGGGGGTCACCGAGAGTTTGGGGTTGTTTAGGGGGTTTTGGGGTCAATGAGGATTTGGGGGTTTTGGGGTCACCGGGGGTTTGGGGGTTTTGGGGGGTTTTGGGGTCACCGAGGGTTTGGGGAGCGCTGAGGGGTTTGGGGATCACCGAGGGTTTGGGGTTTATTGGGGTCACCGAGGGTTTGGGGTTGTTTAGGGGGTTTTGGGGTCACTGAGGGTTTGGGGGTTTTGGGGTCACCGAGGGTTTGGGGAGCACTGAGGGGTTTTGGGGTCACTGAGGGTTTGGGGGTTTGGGGGGGTTTTGGGGTCACTGAGGGTTTGGGGGGTTTTGGGGTCACCGATGGTTTGGGGAGCACTGAGGGGTTTTGGGGTCACTGAGGGTTTGGGGGTGTTCAGGGGGTTTTGGGGTCACCGAGGGTTTTGGGGTTGTTTAGGGGGTTTTGGGGTCACCGAGAGTTTGGGGGGTTTGGGGTCACCGAGGGTTTGGGGGTTTTGGGGTCACCGAGGGTTTGGGGAGCACTGAGGGGTTTTGGGGTCACCGAGGGTTTGGGGGGTTTGGGGGGGTTTTGGGGTCACTGAGGGTTTGGGGGGGGTTTGGGGTCACTGAGGGTTTGGGGGGTTTGGGGTCACTGAGGGTTTGGGGGGTTTGGGGGTTTTGGGGTCACCGAGGGTTTGGGGGGTTTTGGGGTCACTGAGGGTTTGGGGGGTTTGGGGGGGGTTTGGGGTCACTGAGGGTTTGGGGGGTTTGGGGACGCGCCGGTGTCGTTGCACGAGGCCGCGCAGTGCAGGGGGGGGGGTCCTGCCAAATCAGGGACCCCAAAAAACCAAACCCCAAAAAATGGTTGTCCCCAGTGTCCCTCCATGTCCTCTGTGTCCCCCCCACTGTCCCCATTGTCCCCTTGGTGTCCCACCAGCCGTGGCTGTCGGGCTCCTGTCCCCCATGTCCCCATGTCCCCCCATGTTCCCATGTCCCCATTGTCCCCTCGGTGTCCCCTGGGTGTCCCCCCAGCCGCAGCTGTCGGGCTCCTGTCCCCCATGTCCCCACTGTCCCCACTGTCCCCATTGTCCCCTCGGTGTCCCCTGGGTGTCCCACCAGCCGTGGCTGTCAGGTTCCTGTCCCCCATGTCCCCATGTCCCCCCATGTCCCCACTGTCCCCGTGTCCCCTTGGTGTCCCCTCGGTGTCCCAACAACCATGGCTGTCGGGGTCCTGTCCCCCATGTCCCCCCATGTCCCCCATGTCCCCATTGTCCCCTCGGTGTCCCCTGCGGTGTCCCCCCAGCCGTGGCTGTCAGGTTCCTGTCCCCCATGTCCCCATGTCCCCATGTCCCCTGGGTGTCCCCTGGGTGTCCCCTGGGTGTCCCACCAGCCGTGGCTGTCAGGCTCCTCTCCCCCATGTCCCCCCATGTCCCCCCATGTCCCCATTGTCCCCTTGGTGTCCCCTTGGTGTCCCACCAACCATGGCTGTCGGGGTCCTGTCCCCCATGTCCCCCCATGTCCCCATGTCCCCTGGGTGTCCCCTCGGTGTCCCCTGGGTGTCCCACCAGCCGTGGCTGTCAGGCTCCTCTCCCCCATGTCCCCCCATGTCCCCTGGGTGTCCCCTGGGTGTCCCACCAGCCGTGGCTGTCAGGCTCCTGTCCCCCATGTCCCCACTGTCCCCCCATGTCCCCATTGTCCCCTCGGTGTCCCCTGGGTGTCCCACCAGCCGTGGCTGTCAGGTTCCTGTCCCCCATGTCCCCCCATGTCCCCTGGGTGTCCCCTCGGTGTCCCACCAGCCGTGTCTGTCAGGCTCCTGTCCCCATGTCCCCCCATGTCCCCATTGTCCCCTTGGTGTCCCCTGGGTGTCCCCTGGGTGTCCCACCAGCCGTGTCTGTCAGGCTCCTGTCCCCATGTCCCCCCATGTCCCCTGGGTGTCCCCTCGGTGTCCCCTTGGTGTCACACCAGCCGTGTCTGTCAGGCTCCTGTCCCCATGTCCCCCCATGTCCCCATTGTCCCCTTGGTGTCCCTGGGTGTCCCCTGGGTGTCCCACCAGCCGTGTCTGTCAGGCTCCTGTCCCCATGTCCCCCCATGTCCCCTGGGTGTCCCCTCGGTGTCCCCTTGGTGTCCCACCAGCCGTGTCTGTCAGGCTCCTGTCCCCATGTCCCCCCATGTCCCCATTGTCCCCTTGGTGTCCCCTGGGTGTCCCCTGGGTGTCCCACCAGCCGTGGCTGTCAGGTTCCTGTCCCCCATGTCCCCCCATGTCCCCTGGGTGTCCCCTCGGTGTCCCACCAGCCGTGTCTGTCAGGCTCCTGTCCCCATGTCCCCCCATGTCCCCATTGTCCCCTTGGTGTCCCCTGGGTGTCCCCTGGGTGTCCCACCAGCCGTGTCTGTCAGGCTCCTGTCCCCATGTCCCCCCATGTCCCCTGGGTGTCCCCTCGGTGTCCCCTTGGTGTCACACCAGCCGTGTCTGTCAGGCTCCTGCCCCCATGTCCCCCCATGTCCCCTTGGTGTCCCCCCATGTCCCCCCATGTCCCCTCGGTGTCCCCTGGGTGTCCCACCAGCCGTGGCTGTCAGGCTCCTGTCCCCCACATCCCCCCATGTCCCCCCATGTCCCCTGGGTGTCCCCCGGGTGTCCCCTGGGTGTCACACCAGCCGTGTCTGTCAGGCTCCTCTCCCCCATGTCCCCATTGTCCCCATGTCCCCCCATGTCCCCTGGGTGTCCCCTCGGTGTCCCACCAGCCGTGTCTGTCAGGCTCCTGTCCCCCACGTCCCCCCATGTCCCCATGTCCCCTGGGTGTCCCCTGGGTGTCCCCTGGGTGTCCCCTGGGTGTCCCACCAGCCGTGGCTGTCGGGGGAGTTGACGTTGGCGCCGCTGGCGATCAGGAACTCCACGATGGCGTAGTTGGCGCCGCAGATGGCGTTGTGCAGCGCCGTGATGCCCTCGTCGTTGGGCTGGCTCGGGTCGTTCAGCTGGGGACAGCCACCTGTCCCCTCACTGCCACCCTCCCTGCCCCTGCTGTCACCCAGCCCCGCTGTCCCCAACCCCCTGTGCCCACCTGTCCCCTCACTGCCACCTGGGGACACGCCCGATGTCCCTGCTGTCACCCAGCCCCGCTGTCCCCAACCCCCTGTGCCCACCTGTCCCCTCACTGCCACCTGGGGACACGCCCGATGTCCCTGCTGTCACCCAGCCCTGCTGTCCCCAACCCCCTGTCCCCTCACTGCCACCCGGGACACCCCTGGGGACACCCCCGATGTCCCTGCTGTCACCCAGCCCCGCTGTCCCACACCTCTGTCCCTGCTGGCTGCACCCCTGTCCCCACTGTCCCCAACCCCCTGTGCCCACCTGTCCCCTCACTGCCACCCTCCCTGTCCCTGCTGTCACCCAGCCCCGCTGTCCCCAATCCCCTGTGCCCACCTGTCCCCTCACTGCCACTCTCCCTGTCCCTGCTGTCACCCAGCCCCGCTGTCCCCAACCCCCTGTGCTCACCTGTCCCCTCACTGCCACTCTCCCTGTCCCTGCTGTCACCCAGCCCCGCTGTCCCCAACCCCCTGTGCCCACCTGTCCCCTCACTGCCACCTGGGGACACGCCCGATGTCCCTGCTGTCACCCAGCCCCGCTGTCCCCAACCCCCTGTGCCCACCTGTCCCCTCACTGCCACCCTCCCTGTCCCTGCTGTCACCCAGCCCCGCTGTCCCCAACCCCCTGTGCCCACCTGTCCCCTCACTGCCACCTGGGGACACGCCCGATGTCCCTGCTGTCACCCAGCCCCACTGTCCCTGCTGTCACCCAGCCCTGCTGTCCCCAACCCCCGTCCCCTCACTGCCACCCGGGACACCCCTGGGGACACCCCCGATGTCCCTGCTGTCACCCAGCCCCGCTGTCCCACACCCCTGTCCCCACTGTCCCCAAAGCCCTGTCCCCACTGTCCCTACCTGTCCCAACCCCTTATGCCCATTGTCCCCCCCCGGTGTCCCCCTTTTGTCACCTCTGCCACCGCCTGCTGCACCACGTCCAGCTCCCACTGCCCCCCTGCTGTCCCCAGTGTCCCCAATGTCCCCAGTGTCCCCTTTGTCACCTCTGCCACCGCCTGCTGCACCACGCCCAGCTCCCACTGCCCCCCTGCTGTCCCCAATGTCCCCAATGTCCCCTGTCCCCGGTGTCACCTCTGCCACCGCCTGCTGCACCACGCCCAGCTCCCACTGCCCCCCTGCTGTCCCCAATGTCCCCAATGTCCCCTGTCCCCGGTGTCACCTCTGCCACCGCCTGCTGCACCATGCCCAGCTCCCACTGCCCCCCTGCTGTCCCCGATGTCCCTGATGTCCCCAGTGTCCCCGGTGTCACCTCTGCCACCGCCTGCTGCACCACGCCCAGCTCCCACTGCCCCCCCAGTGTCCCCAGTGTCCCCAATGTCCCCAGTGTCCCCTTTGTCACCTCTGCCACCGCCTGCTGCACCACGCCCAGCTCCCACTGCCCCCCCCAGTGTCCCCAATGTCCCCAATGTCCCCAGTGTCCCCTATGTCACCTCTGCCACCGCCTGCTGCACCACGCCCAGCTCCCACTGCCCCCCTGCTGTCCCCGATGTCCCCAATGTCCCCAGTGTCCCCTTTGTCACCTCTGCCACCGCCTGCTGCACCACGCCCAGCTCCCACTGCCCCCCCCAGTGTCCCCAATGTCCCCAATGTCCCCAGTGTCCCCTATGTCACCTCTGCCACTGCCTGCTGCACCACGCCCAGCTCCCACTGCCCCCCCCCGATGTCCCCAATGTCCCCTTTGTCACCTCTGCCACCGCCTGCTGCACCACGCCCAGCTCCCACTGCCCCCCCGGTGTCCCCAATGTCCCCTGTCCCCGGTGTCCCCGGTGTCCCCAATGTCCCCAGTGTCCCCTTTGTCACCTCTGCCACCGCCTGCTGCACCACGCCCAGCTCCCACTGCCCCCCCCGATGTCCCCAATGTCCCCTTTGTCACCTCTGCCACCGCCTGCTGCACCACGCCCAGCTCCCACTGCCCCCCCGGTGTCCCCGGTGTCCCCAATGTCCCCAGTGTCCCCTTTGTCACCTCTGCCACCGCCTGCTGCACCACGCCCAGCTCCCACTGCCCCCCTGCTGTCCCCAGTGTCCCCAGTGTCCCCTGTCCCCAGTGTCACCTCTGCCACCGCCTGCTGCACCACGCCCAGCTCCCACTGCCCCCCTGCTGTCCCCAGTGTCCCCAATGTCCCCTTTGTCACCTCTGCCATCGCCTGCTGCACCACGCCCAGCTCCCACTGCCCCCCCCCGATGTCCCCAGTGTCCCCCCAGTGTCACCTCTGCCACCGCCTGCTGCACCACGCCCAGCTCCCACTGCCCCCCTGCCCCCCCCGATGTCCCCAGCGTCCCCAGTGTCCCCTTTGTCACCTCTGCCACCGCCTGCTGCACCACGCCCAGCTCCCACTGCCCCCCCCGATGTCCCCAATGTCCCCAGTGTCCCCAGTGTCACCTCTGCCACCGCCTGCTGCACCACGCCCAGCTCCCACTGCCCCCCCCCGATGTCCCCAGTGTCCCCTTTGTCACCTCTGCCACCGCCTGCTGCACCACGTCCAGCTCCCCGGTCAGGGCCGCGTCCAGCAGCAGCACCAGCGGGTTCAGCCGCACCCGCGCCCCGGGGCGGCGCCGCGGCGAGGAGGGGTCGCGCAGGGCCGAGCGCAGCTCCTGCCACAGCGGGAGGGTCAGGGGACACCGGGGACACCAGCCCGGGACAGCCCCGGACATTGGGGACATCACCCGGACATGGGGGACATCACCCGGGACAGCCCCGCGGCGAGGAGGGGTCGCGCAGGGCCGAGCGCAGCTCCTGCCACAGCGGGAG